>NC_056735.1:1882463826-1882661962 GCF_019279795.1 Protopterus annectens
CTGATCTCTGTCACAGCAGGCTTGGACCCGCCCAACCTCCAGTGTCTCAAATTAACCACATGGTTTCTCCATGACCAAAGATCACAGGCTCTCTGTTAGAGCAGTTCACAGATTGTCCTTTCCTGAGAAGGCATCTGCTTGCAAAGTTTATGCTAGTAAGAGAAAACACTTTGCTTTATGGGCGTCTTTGAAAGGATGGTACCCTTTTTCACTGCCTTTGGATGCAATTCTTGATTTCCTTGTTGATCTTTTTCAGTCTGGATCTATTTATTCTACTACTAAAGTTCAGTTCATATTGGCAGAGATAATACTCCCCAAACAGCTTTGAAGATTTCCGAGGGTTTTCTCAGAGGAACAGTCCTGTTGTGTCCTCCTGTTTGGGATCCTTTTTCCCCCCTGGGATTTACCTTTTATGCTTCATATTCTTACTGGCCCTCCCTTTGAGCCTTCAATGACAGTCTCTATGAACTTGTTGTCTTGAAAGACTCGTGTTGTTGGTGGCTATCACTTTGGCCAGGTGTTTGTCAGAACTGTAGGCCTTTTCTATAACTCCATATCTAGTTTTTCATAAGGATAGGGTTTCTGTCCAGACAGATTCTGCCTTTTTATCTAAGGTGGCATCAGAAACCACCTTTAATCAAGCCATTCATTTACCAGTATTTTCCCCAACATTTCAAACAAGGGAGAATATTTACTGTATTGTCTTGATGTTCACAGGCAACTGAGATTTTATTTGGATAGAACCAAACCCATTAGCCCAATTGGGCTAGACAGTGTCTAGGTCTACCTTATCTAAATTACTTCAAATTGCATTTCATGGGGATATACATTGAGAGGAAAATATTTGCCTTGTAAGCCGAAGGGCTAATTCTACAGCCTTCTTGACAGTTTCTATTGATGACATTTGTGCTGTGGCTACTTGGGTGGGTACACACACATTTGTATCTCACTGGAAATTGGATATGCAGTCGAGGTCTGGGGCCTCTTTTGGTTCCACTGTTTTGCAGAATGTTCTCTCCTAGGACCTACCTTGGATGACACATGGCTGGGGACTGTGTCCCTCAGGTTGAAGCTGGACAGAAAAGACAACAATGGATATGAAAGTTATGTACTTGCCATGATAGATCTATCTTGCCTGTTTCTGTCTGGTGTAAACATTCCTCCCTCCTTTCCCCTTCCTGTGTTGTATTTCTTCTAAGCAGTGAACAGTCAAAGTTGTTGAAGCATCTCTCCCCTGCCTTCCTTTTGGGGTCCTTGGTCTATGGCCTTAGAGGTTACAGTTGGAGTTTTGTGGAGACAGATAAACTTGATCTGATGTAGCTGTAGAGAAATCAAGGTACTATGGGTAGAGGAGGCAGGGCTTGGGGGCTAAAGTCTTTAGGAATGGCCGGTCTCGGATTTGAGTCAGATCGATTAACACACAAGTTGAACCAGATGGAAACAGACAATATAAGTCTATTGTTATAGTAAGTACATAACTTTCATATCACATTTGTCATCTTCTGCTTGATTCTCTCTTCCCACCTGGATTATAGAAAGATGAAACAGGCCATTTTCCAAGTCCAGCATATACACTGTGTACTGATTTCCTCTCATCCGTTGCTTCAGTAACCTTCTTGAAGAAGTCAGCCAAGGTAAGTAGGCATGGTCTGCCCTTAATAAATCCAAGCTGGCTTGGGTTAAGAATTTGTAGGTTACATATATCCTTATTTATTAATTCCGTAATGATGCTTTCCATAGCCCTACACATGAGGTGGTCAGACTTATAAATTTCTTGGTCTGTTAACACCCCTCCTTTGTGCAGAGGGATAACAGTTGCTGTTCTTAATTCATCTGGCACAAAGCCTGTTTGGAGGCTGATATTGAATAGCCTTTGAGGGGTGGGTCTGACAGGTCTTCTTTCAGGCTGTCCAGTTAAGCAGTCCAGCATGTTATCTGGCCTCATAGAAGCAGTGGTCTCTGCTTTGGATAGTGCCTTGAGAACTTGTTCATGGGAGATTTGAGGGAAGAGGTTTAGATGTGCATATGAGTTCTGGGAATGTTAGAGGTGGAAGGAGTGAGGAAGTGAAGTTGGAACTAAATTTATCCACTAGTAGACTGGCTATGTCCTCTGGGTCTGAGTATGTGTTATCTTTTACTGTTAATTTTGCACTCTGCTTGGCATTTTTCTAAGGATTCTAATTTACTTAAAAATGATTTGTATTTTGTCCTTTACTTAGATGGCAATTTTTACTTCATATCTGGTGTTGGCTCATTTGATCAAGATCCAGCATTACCTGTCAAGAGTAGCAAAAACTATTTTTGCATCCTGAGTGCTATTTTTATTTTTATATGCTATGCTTTTTTATCTTTTATTATAGAGCTTGTTTCTATTTGGGTTCCCACCATACAGGTTTATTTTTGAATTATGCATTGTATTTAATTCCAGGGGGGCAGATGCATCAATGCAGCTATAACTATATGCATAGAATTTTCAGGAAATCATTCTGCATAAGCAGCGGTGTCATTGACCCAGTTCATTACTCAGTTTCAGTAGATTAGCCGTGGTGTAATCTCTGAATACAGAGGTACTGGAGGATGCTTCTGTCTTCGGTTTTAAGTTGAATGTGACTGATTTGTTGTCCATTTTGAACAGGGAGGGAGTTACAATTGATAGGGAGCAGAGCTGTCCCATATTGTCCAGGATTTTATTGCCCCTTTTTAGGGTGCAGACTAACTGATCCAGAGAGTATTGATGAAATCCAGAAATCACTGTGTGTACATGTTAGAGGATGTAAATGTCTTCCAGATAATGGAAGGATAGTTGAAGTCCCTCAGTAGAATGGTGTTTAACATAATGTATAGGGACCCATACTTGCTAGGTAGGATTTATGGGCTGAGGGGGACCTAGAAGGGGGCTCCTGCAGTTAGCCATGATGTGATCAGGCATCTTGTTAATGTTAAGTTGGACATGAAGTTCCAGGATATTAACTTGTCTAACTAGTCTGGCAACAGAGTGTTTTGTTTTTTTTACAAATGTTGAAATACTGCCACCTCTAGTGCCTTAATCTAGTGCAGTGACCCTGAGTGTGTGGCAAATATTGAAACCCGGTTTAACAGGGATCTTGTCATATGCTTTGTCCAAGTCTAGGAATGCCCAGTTGATCTATTTCCTCATCTCTACCTTCTTCTCAGCTATCTGACTCACTTCAGTTGTGCTGCATCCTGTTATGAATCTGAACTGCTCATCTCCCATCTTATTTTCTACTACTCTGCTTGAAACCTTTATATGTGTTGGAAAAACTTAACTACTGTCTTTTGATGCAGCCTTTTCTACAGAATTAAAGTTTGTTATTTGGAAAAACTTACTTTTATTAGCTATCACTTTGGCATGAAGGCAATCAGAAATGTAAACGTTGAAAACTCATCCACCATATCGTGCCTTACTGAGGGATGGACTTTCCTCGAGAAGCAACCACTCCTTAATGGCAAAGGTGACCACAAATAATATAAACTAGTCTATTGATTTTCTCATCTTCTATCCAAATTATGCTAATAAAAGAAGATATTTACTTCTTTGTATGGATGTACACAGACAGCACAGATTTTATTTGAACAGAATCAGAGTAATAATAATGAATTTATAGTTGCTCATACCCTTTAAGCTGGAAAATTTCAAAAGCCATACCCTTCTCCTGGCTGTTTTGTTGCATCATTTTTTGTTACCAAAAGAATGAGAAGCCCCATCCTCAACTGCCAGTACCCACACAACCAGATATAGGTACCTCAGAAGCCTTTTTCTAGAATGCTTTAGTGTACGTCATTTGAAAAGCTATTTGGGTATTACTGAATACTTTTGCAAGGCATTATAATGTGAGATTCAGCACTGCCTCTAGAGCTGCTATTGTTTAGGATATCTTATCGTGATGAGCCCTGCATTAAATGTAGCTGGGAGCTCTGTCCTACAAGTGAATGAGTTCCAGCTACCTATGCAGATCTAACAGAATCTGTGAGTAGCAAGATGAAATGCATTACTTTGAACATAATTTCGTTCATATTAATTACAGTCAACCTACAGACATGTACACAAAATGTGTGGCTTTTTTTGGGTGGAGTTAGGTAGATGGGCTGAGTGTTTGTGTATTACTGGGTGGTGCTGCTGACATCATGTCCATCATCATTGCACATAGCATCAGTCATCTCTGGCCCCACCCTCTTATGCTAAATTTTTAGTGTTAGTTTGTCTTGCAATCACAACATGCCATATCGCAGCAGGAGTGGGGATCGCTAAATTACAGACAATCATCTCACCCATCTTTCCTGGAGTGGGTGAGGTTGAAAATGCTACTCCTTTCTACCCCACCCTTCCCAGCTCCTCTGGCGACAGAACCAGTAATCAATATTTTGTCTTGGCTTCCATTGTCATAGTCATCACTTTAGTCTCAGACTGTCCTTTTCAGGTAGTTCTCCAAGCTTGCCCAAGACTGGAGAGTCATCACAAGGGATCTGTGAGTTCTTGACGTGGTTATTATCTGCCACATTAAGGTCACTATTCCTCTCCCAGAAAGAGGTCTTCTGGTGAATCTGTTAGTTTTAGTGGCTCAGACCGTACTAAATAAAGGAGCTGTGGAGATTCTCTTTTTCAAAAAAAAATGGTCATAGTGATATTGCTAACAATCCTTTCTGATGCTGAGGGGAAGGATGCTTCTATTTCAGACTTAAGTGACTTCAGCCAGTCGACTGGTTAAGTTTTGTTTTAAGGTGTACCTTGTAGGTCCCACAGGGCACTGGATATGACTACTGCTTTTTACTGCACCTGCATGGAAAAGATTCCCCAGTGTCTCTGACTCATCTTCAGAGCATTGTATTTGTAGGTATGGCACAGGGTTATGAGTGGCCAACTCTCCATTTTTGGCATCTTCTAACATTGAAGGAGGACTCAGTATCATAACCTTGGCTGCTGAATGAGAGCATAACACAGGGGATAAGACTCTCCAGTGCTTTCTGGGCTTGACATTGGTAATAATCTTGTTAATGTCCATCAGTGTCTGACGCTACAGGTCTTGCAAAGGACTGTGATGGGTCAGTAGCTTCTGAGCCACCATGTGCTTATGCACATTCTTCTGGTATTATACAGTTATCACAGACCCTGAAGTGGTGAACAGTATCCCCCAATCTAGAGATGGGTCTTCACTTTTTGCAACCAAACATGTAGTAGGCTCTCATGACAAATGCTTTGCTTATGTACTGGGAAGCACACCTAAGCTCCATCCAAATGCAATGCATGTGGCCCTCCTGGAGAGGGAGCTACATCAGCAAGTTGAAGGTCAGAACAGTCGTTTTCCTGGTCTTGAAGGTCTTGGAATTAAAGCTGCTTCTGGAGCCTTTTATCATCTAGGCAGGCAGCCATTCTGTTGTGGAGTACCTAAACAAGTGGGCGGGGGCAAAATGACATACCCTGTGTGCAGAAGGGCAATCCACCATAGACAAGGGAGAAGAGGCACCACTCACTCAACATTTGACACCATGGAGAGATGGATGAGCTAGTAGACTGAGTTGCTTCTCTGTTCCTGCCTTAAAGCTGTGGATTCCAAGGTTGTGTCTGGTCAAGGTCTTCTAGAAGTGGTGCATTCTTGTGATCCAGCTGTCACTTAGTATAATGCCATCCCATCCGTTTTATAGTTTTGTATCCTATGGCATGGGAAATTCCTGCAGGTTACATCTCTTCACAATGTTCAGGTACAAAATAGGTGCACAAGAGGGACATGATTTCAAGTACTTGGGTCCCTGGGAATACAGGAATCTCTCTCCAGGTACTATTAAAGAAAGTGCCCCACATGCCTGACTCATCTGAAAGTCTGGCTTCTGTGACTTGACCCCCTAATACCACCAAATTTGATGGTTGTGGTCTTAAAGGTTACCAAAACTACTTGGAAGCCTTCAGTTTAACAGGTCTGTACCATCAAGGAGACATCAGTCTCAGTTTGGAAATGTTATACCCCGTACTACTCTTGGTCATCATCTGGAAAGTAATTTTTATTTATCTCAGACACCTATTTGATCTGGAACTCAGTTTCTTATGGTCAGGGTGCAAATGTCCTTTATTTCTACTCATTTTGACCTTGTGGAGGGCAGGACTGTAGTCCAGCACCAGTGGGTCAAGCAGTTCCTTAAAGGAACGCCGCAACTCCATTCTCCATTGAATAACCTTCCTTCTCTTGAAATGTGAATGTCATAGTTGACATGTTTGCTCATCCATTGTTTGTAACAAAGTTAATTTCTTGTGAAATGTTTCTGGTACTAACTATCTCTATGTGTAGGACTTTGGAGGTTTCAGACCATCTTGTGTAGGGAACCCTTATTTGGTCTTCCACAAAAGTGGATATCCTTAAAGTTGAATCCACATTTGTCCCTGGAGCAATCATTTCACATTCTTCTTTTCTTTTTAGGTACAGAAACCGGGGAGAGAGGATTTTTCCCACATGAATGCGCATCATCAACTCAGGGTGTTACCTAAAAGAGATGCAGAGGTTTAAAAAGACAGCGCAACCAATGGTTTCCTTTGTATTGGGAAGAGAAGAGCTTATCTTTGTCTTCAGGTGGAGAACTATGCTGGCGAATACAGCAGTTAAAACTCACTTCTGTTAGGGGAGTGCTTACTTCCTTTGCTTGTTTCAGAAATGTTTCTGTTGACATCACCTGTGCTGCAGCCACTTGGCCTTAAGTACACACCTTCCCAAGTGATGTGTTCTTCACTATTACTCTGAGTCAGACCTCATTTCATAAAACAGTATTTTAAGACCAAGCTATCTTAGCTGTTTGGTTGTGTAGTCCTCAGGCTCACATCTTCAAATATTGTGTTGCCTTCAACTCATGGGGTGTGGCCTCATTGGTTAAAACAGTAAGACTGTCCTTGTGTGGTTGATACTGCATAAGATTCAACCCTTCTACAACCCATCAAGGAAGGTCATTTATATTAGTTATAACACACAGTTTGTTAGTGCATCATATAATCTGTGTTAACACTGTTTTTGATGGATCAATATTGCCTTTCCTTCATCGTTTTCTGAGTCCTTTCATAGATGAATTGAATACTGTATTTTATTTTCTTGATTGGCACATGAGGTGTAATGCATTTCTAGGCCTCTAAAATTAAATATTTTATAACTTGATGATCTACTTTCTGCAGTACATTGCAAAAGTACCATCCATTATAATGCAGCTTTCTTCCAAGATGTACTGGAGCATGTCATTATTTATTTTTACTATGTTTTCTATGAACTTGGCACTTTTGCTACTGCCTGAGCGAGTTGCAGATGTCAAAACAGAGTCTTTCCAAATTGCTTTCTGACTTCATAACCATTTACTGTAAATATGGAAGGCTGTGCTTTGTGGAATCAAGTCAGTCCACAAGCAATTTGACCTCATTGCTAGTTGTAACTGACTTTTAAGGTTAAACTATATTTGCACGTTTTGGGATAGAGACCCAGTATCTCCTATAGCTGCCACTTAACTAACAAAAAATAAAAACATTACTTAGAATCATTTTATGGGCTCTAATACTGTAGTGTTATTAAAAGACATCTGTAAAATAATTCTTATGTGAACTGCCAAGTCTAGTTTTGAATGTGGATAGGATGTCACTATGTTTGATGTGCAGGAGAAGCTTATTCCAAAGACAGGGAAAATTAGTCTTTCCAGCAGATGATGGTGATGAGAGGAGGTTGTGGTCTTGTTATGTTAGCTCATCCATTGATTCAGTGAAGGAGGAGGAGAGGAAAAAAGATAGGAACTTTGTTCAAAAGGCTAAATACAGATAATCCCTTGGGAATCTGCACAACACAAAGTAGAGGGAAAGTAGTTTTAGTCTTCTGGAGTAGTTTAGGTTGTGTAAACTACAGATCTTCTTGGTCATAGATCTTTGGAGAGTATAAAATTTATCAAGGTATTTTATGAGGAACATTCCAAAAAGAGTATTCTTTTCAAGAATATTTCTGATAAAGGAGTCCTAAAGTGGACCTACGACTCTTTGGAACCTAGGGGAATTGGACTTCCTAACCTTTTCATCAGGTAGGAGCCATTAGCAACAGCTGGCCTTCATGACATGCTTACTAAGCACAGCAAGTAGGTAGACTTGGTTAACGGGGGTAATGATCTACAGCACAGCAACTAGATATGGTTTGGTGATGTGGACATAAATGCTAGCTGAACAGAGCAATTAATTAATTTGAACTAAAAAAAAAAAAACTGGTGAACCTGGTGAGAACAGCAATCATCAGAAAATATGCCCAGGACAGAAAAATACCAAGGATGCACATCATATATTGCAGTGCCAATATAGAACTTAATTGAAGTGCAGTACCAGTGTCAATGCCAATTTGCGACTCGGGCATAGTAAAGTGCAATAGACAACTCAAAATTAATATATGACTAAAGTCAAAGGCAGTTCAGTGCACCTCACAGAGCAACATAAAGCACAGTTGTTTACATGACTCAGTTACAGTGCTAGATGAGACAATGTGAGTGTACGACAAAGTGTAAATGACTAATATAGTGCTGGTCAAGATTACAGTTCATTATAAATAGTCACAAGAACAGTTCTAAGCCATGGTGAGTCTTGGCAATAAAGTGGTCAATAAAACACAACACACTGTTAACAGTTGTGAGAGAAATACAGTGTAGTCAATGCAAGGTGAAAAACAGAGCAAATTCACACAAGTAAATTAAAAGGGAATTGGCTTTACCCTGTACATGAAGGCATGCTTTTCAGTGAAGTACTTAACAGGAATTGTGTTACTAGTAAGTGTGTGGGCGGTGCTAGCAAAACCAAAGAAGTTACTTGGAAAGCTGGATATGACTTTAGGAGTAAGGACAATGAAGTTACCTGGTACACTGGATGAAGTTTCAACACGTGATAGCAAAATAAACTACTTGCTGTTACCTGCCATAGCTTGGCAGTGGGCTACACGGTACTTGTCACAGTGTACATCTCAAAACTTGGAAGTGCTGGTATTTTCTCTGAAACAGAATTGGCCATTTAGTCTCAGTAGTGAGAATCTCCCCTTGTTTAGCCAACAAACAGAATCAACAGCTCTTGGCCCATCTACCACAAGGAGCCTGGAGAAGCAGTAAAACCAGGTAGGCCAAAGACAATGCAGGCCCCTGAGATATAGGTATATAATACCTATATACATCTTATCTCTCCTTTTCCTTGTTTTAATTTCTCTTACTCTTGCTACTTATTTCTCCTACCTCCCTTACCTACTCTGCTGATTGGCTCTAACAAGTACTTATTTCATGCTCTTCCTGTCCTGCTCCATAGCCAGGAGTCAATGTCTCTGCGCCTGAAGAAGCAGAAAATCCAAGCAGGCAGATGAGCAGCATGCCTCAGATATATCCATCAGCTAGTGAGTGAGTTAGGGCTTGACCTCAGCATTTTTCTTTCCTTGTCATAGTCCTTTTTTATACAGTGTTTTACACAGTGCACAAATCAGAGCCAAAATGCACAAACCTGCTCAACTTTTCAGAAATTGATGGTGTTGGAGCTTCTGCAAAAATGAAGCTGACCAGTGACAGCACTGAGAATCTGCCCTTGTGCAGCTGGTGGCCAGAATGAATGGCTCTGAACCCTATCTCACAAGGAGTATATTGAAGCACTTGTGTCTCAACTGGTTAGATGAGTGTCAGATACATAGTTATAGCTCCAAAGAGCACTTAATCCGCATTTCTGTGCTTATCTTCCTAGTTTTCTTGTTTGCTGGTTTGCACAGTTTGCAGGGTGGAGAAGAAATACACAAGCCTGCACAACAGTTTGAAGTTTGAAAGTGGTGGAGTTTATTCCAAAAAAAGAACTGGTGAGTCAGTGGTGACACTGAGAATCTGCCCTGTCTTGGTTGTAACCAGTATTAATAGCTCTGGTCTGATCTCAAGAGAAGCCTAGAGAATCAGTAAATCAAGCCAGGTCAAGCAAAGAAGTATATATTGGCTATTAAATGAGTCCCAGATATGGTTAGGGCTCCAAATAATGCCTTCAGCACTCTTCTGTCCTTGTGATATTCTTTCTTTTCTTTTTTTATTGGTATATTTTCCTGATGTAGGTAACTTGCATCTTTTTCTGGCTAAATATGCCTCCTACAAAGGGCCCAGAATGTTTCTTTGCTGTACCATTCATATCCACAGTTTTAAAACGAGTATAATGTCATTACTTGAAATAGAGGGTGAAAATTGGTTCTTATAAAATTAATTGGAAAACTTGGGTATTTTGCAACTAAAACTGCATTAGCATTCACCATCACCAGCCTCAGTTCCACATTTTACTATTTTTTTTCTTTTGTCTTTAAAGGAAGAGTATAACCTACTCTGTTTATTTATATATATTTGCTTGAATTATGCACAGTGTTTGTTTTTAATCTCTCTCTATTTCTAAAGTATGACCAAATAATCCACTTATGCTGTATTGACAAGCTCAGAAATTATAGTTGTTATTGTACATGTTTCCGTCAAGCTGCAGACTTTAACTGGGTACAGCAACAAGCTAAAAGTCAGCTATATCATACTCCACTAAGCCTCGAGTTCCATAGCCTTCACTTGTATAAGGTATGATGTTGCACGTTTGTGTCATACCAGAATTCCCAGAGCACTATGTAAAACATGCACTTGTGTCTACTGTGTCCTAACTGAATGTAATTAAATAATTCTGTTAATTGCCATAACATTTGGTGTTGCCAGCTAAGTTTACGCCTGTCATAATATTTGCAACAGTCGCATATACATGCACCATTGAAACAGTTGGTATTCCACAGAAAACACAGAACTGAGATAATGCTTCATCACGAGGTTGTGCCATATTGCTGTAAACCTAGTTAGAATGTTGAACAATCAATAAGTATTGCTTCAGTTAACAGATGTTTTATTTCTAATCTGTTTAAATTGAATCCATTTAAAGAACAGTCTTTTTTTCTTTGTAATTACAGGAGGGTCACCATACTTGGCCGCTAAAATAAATGAAGCGAAAGACATTCTAGAGTCTACTGCCAAGAAGTAATTTCCTCTCACTGTTTCAAGCTGCATTGTTGAATGAGTTTCATTTACTCCACTGAAGCAATTCACAGAATTTCATACATTTGCTCTGCAATTTGTATAGCCTGTGTGAAAATATTGTGGTTCATGTTATCAGCGACATCCATTATAACAGAATCCTGAAATCCTTACAATATGTAATTCTACATTCCTTAAGTTGTTTCTGATAATTTTTGAATACTGCTATCTGGAGAAAAGATTGTTACCTGACTCATTTTATGTTGAAAGCAGAATTTCCAAACTGTGGGAACTGTAATTTGGTTAATTAATTTTTTGACTTAAAATGAGCATTTACGTCTTGACTCTTCTTGTTTAGGTAACAGTCCCTTGAAATGTATTGTCTTGAATAATAGAGTATATTTATTTATTTGCCCTAATGTTAAAAACTAAAATATTTTTTCTTCTTTGGAATAAAATTATCTTTGCTGAAGAAAACGGTGGTCATTTTGACAATCTCTGTCAAATACTAAATGTGATTACTTTCTGATTATTTTTTTCATGTGGGGCAACCAGATTATAATCTTCACTGTATTCAGTTTTGTTACAGAGCAATTCACTTGCTTCTTGGTAAACATGATGTGTAAGTGATGACTAATTCACAGAATGCCATAGCTACGTGTAGCACATGGTACCATTCCCAGATATGGCTCCTCTCTATCTAAGTTGAGAAAAAAAAATCCCTTCTCCCTGATCTGGCAGTCCGAGCCAGGTCAATTCTTCCTAATCTGCGCCCATCAATTACTCTAAAGAGTAGAAAAAAGGTCATCTTTCTGCCTTTAAAAACTGTGGCAAACCTCTTGATACAAGGCATGCCATGCTTCAGTCCTGACCACAAAAGTACTATCAATATTTATTTCAGTACCAGTATTCAGATATGCTTCACTTGTAATTGATCAGCATTTATGAAGCGCATCCCCAAATACCTTCTTCCCAGGGCAGCTGCCCCTTTCACCTAACCCTAGCTGTGCCTCTGAATCCATACAGGCACATCATTAGTACTGGTGTGACTGGAAGTCCAGATGATGTATAACTCATCGGTCATTGGTAATAAGATCCTTCATGCTTGAATAAAATATTCACTGCAAACGTCAGCAAAAGTAAAAGGCAAATTGTCATACTAAAGCACCTCTGCGTTTGACTATTTTTAGCAGCTGTGGTACCATGCAGCAGAATTGTAAATAAAGAAAACAAAAAGTACAGTTATGTGAGTAAACTTACCATAACAGTAGATGTTCATATGATCACTGCTGCAGTAGCCTTATCTGTATGGGTTATATCCTGCCAAGGATATAACAGCTGGCCAGCTTTCATGGTTTCAGGGCACCTTCCACACTCCCAAACTGTCAGGCAGCTCCAGCTGAGGTGACTAAAAGACAAGATGTTATGTTGACCCTATCTTGCCTTCATTCTTGCTGGTTGGGTTTGGAACCGATCTTTGGCTCTGACTCGGCCGCATTCTAAAACTCGAGAGCTTCCACTGGCTCGAGGCTAGACCCTATCCCAGCATGCATAGCGAGAGTTACCCAGATCTCGTTTGCCGCTTGAAGCTTCGGGATTGCTGGCGACTGGCTCAGGCTAAGTTGTACTGTTTTTTCTGCTTATTTTATGTAAAATATTGTTTTTTAGTAGGATAGTTATCTCTGTAGGTTAGTAGAATCTGGTCTTTGTCTATCCCTCTATCTACCGCCTTCTTAGTTGCTGTTTATTGTTGAAGCCGTTGTTTTCTTCTCCTCTCAGGCCTACTATTCCCCTTCTATCTAACTAGCGAATCCATGGAATTCGTCCTTTGCTTTCAGCCCGTGTAAGTTGAGGGCTTTACCTTATCCCCCTTCTTTACTGTTGGTCTAAGGAGCTAGCCATTTGAGTTGGAGGCATCTCCTCGGTTGGAGAAGTTGTTGTTTGACTTAGAGACTCTCCTCCTTCCGCCTCTTTTCCTTTCCTAAAAAAAAAAAAAAAATTGTCTTCACTGTCTGTTTTTTGGCTGAGTGTTTCTTCCCTTTTTGCTACTGTTAGCTGCAGGTCTTGTTATATCTTGTTGTATTTTGTTGGTAAATATGTCTAAGGAAGCATTGAAAGAATCCAAGCCTTCTGGATTCAAGGACTGCGATTCCTGCACCCACAAAATGCCTTTGACCGATGGACATGCTAGCTATGTATACTGTTTGGGAGCTGTTCACTTGCAGGACTGTTGTTCCATTTGTCATGGATTCAGCTCTAAAGTCCTGCAGGAGTGTAAGAATAGGCTAATTTTGAGAAGGTTATTGAAGGGGCCTTTTGAGGCATCTATGGAAGAGAATCAGGCAGGAAAAGCTGACAAACCGTCCAAGTTGGCATCTTCATCTCCGACCTCAGATCCATCGAAGGGAAAAGACAAACCTTCAAGTTCATTGGATCCAAAATCTGTTGGGTCCGACAAGGCTTTATCTCCTTCGGTTCCATCAGTGTCCTCGGAACCGTCTAAGAGCCATAAAAGAACCAGGTCTCCATCCTTAGAAACGGTGCGTTCTGTACCACAGTCCTCACTTCTCCAGTCTGTGGCGGGCAGTCACCAATCATCCACCCATTCCTCTTGGTCATCCAAGAGCCTTTTGGATGATGATGTGGAGAGGGTGGTGAAAAGGCTACTCAGGACACCGGCCTTGGCTAAAATTTTATCGAGCTCAGCCCATATGGAAGTGGTGTCGACTGTCCAACCTAGTTTGTCGTCAGTTTCTCCTTCAACTCACCTGAGTTTGGAGCTGGAGCACATGGAGGTCATTGTAGTGGAATCATCGGATTTGAAAACCTCCGGGTCTCTCGAGTCCATCAGCTCTGATCCCGTCGATACCACCTTCTCTCGAGGGATCTGGGGGCCAACACTCCCTAATCAGCCCCGGGGGGGGGGATCGGACCCTTGTCAGTTCCTACTCTCCCACTTGGAGCCTCAACGCAGGTGAGTTCGGCACCTACATCGGCCTTGGAGCCATAACCCTCGGTTGGGGGAGATCTCCTGGTGCTTCAGAGCCGGAGACTCTATTATCCCAAAAGTCAAAAAGGTGGGAAAATGTCATTCTGGAAATCCTAGGGAGCTTCACCTGATGCACATGGTGACTTCCCCCCAGGGACAGGGAGAACAATAATGGGAGATGCACTCGCAGCAGAGGGGGTCTGCAGAATCAGGGTGACAGAGATACTTTCTCTGGTAGGCCCTTCCAGCTCTCCTGAAAGGAAGCCTGCCTGTCCACCTCTGGAGGCAGTTGGGCACAGATTGTCATTGTACCCAGAAACCTGGCAAAGTATCAGAAAAGACACATGGGTGCAGTCAGTAATATCCAGGAGATGCAGTATTCCTTTCTCCATGCCACCTCTTCCCAGAAAATAAAAAATCCATCCCAGATGTGCTACCCAATCTAAGGGAACAAGCAACCCTAGAAGTTCAAAGGTTGCTAGAAAAACAAGTCATCCAAGAAGTCCCAGCAGACCAAATCAGATCCAGAACTTACTCAGTTCTTTTTAGTTCCAAAGAAAACGGGACTGGAGGCCATTTGTGGATCTCAGCAGACTCAACAAGTTTGTCAAGAAGACAAAGTTCCAGATGGTGAAACCGCAGTCCATACTTCCCTTTCTCGGAAAGGACAATTGGATGTGCTTCATCAGGATGCTTACTACCATATCAAGATGGACAGGCGATCCAGGAGATATCTAAGCTTCTGGCTGGGAGCCAGTCACTACCAGTTCAGAGCTCTGCCCTTTGGTCTCACCACAACCCCCAGGCTGTTCACCAAATGCATGGCAGTAGTCATGGCTCAACTGAGGTGTCTAGGATACTGGGTGTTTCCATATTAGATGACTGGCTCCTTACCGCTACCACCAAGCATTGACTAACCATTGCAAAGGACATCACAATTCGCCTCTGCTCACAGCTAGGCATCACTATAAACTATGAAAAATCTGCCTTCTTGCCTTGTCAATACATTACATTTATAGGGGCAGATTTAGATGCAAAAGGCATGATAGCAAAATTGCCTCAGGAGAGAGCATCAACCATTCAACATCAGGTTTCAATCTTAATCGAGAGAAAAAAGATTCAAGCAAGATTTGTTCAATCCTGGGCTCAATGGCAGCAGCAATAACACTAGTTTTCTTGGCGTGCTTCCACATGAGGATATTACAGTGGCTCCTATTTGCTCAATGGTTCATACAAGGTCTACCCATGTCACATGAAATTCTCATTACGGAGACCTGCAAAAAGGATCTGAAATGGTGGCTTCAATCTACGCAGGTGACGATAGGCAATGCCATTCATCCTCCCCCAACCAGCAGCCACAGTGACCACGGTCACTTCCCAGATAGGGTGGGGGGCATTATCTGGGACAGACTGTTCAAGGAACTTGGCAACAACACGAGTACCACTTGCACATCAGTGTCCTAGAGATTAGAGCGATGCTTCTGGTGTTGCAAGCACGCAAGGGCTCTATACCTGTGGAGATGATTGCAATTCAAACAGACATGTCAGTAGTATGGTACATCAACAAGCAAGGCGGAACCAGATCTTACCCCTTGTGTCAAGAGGCTGTAAGAGTATGACAGTGGGCAATGTCTTTTCAACGCTTTCTGATTGTGACGCACATTCTGGGGAAATCCAGCGTGATAGCAGACAAGCACAGCAGGGCTATCCTGATGTCTCATGAGTAGTGTCTGAAGCAGGAAATTGCAAACCTAATTTTTCGCAAGTGGGGCTAGCTTTGCTGCAACCTTTTTGCCACCTCCATCAATACCAAATGCAGCAGCTATTTTGCCCTAGTCCCCCCACCGGGACAGTCACCCAGGAATGCACTTGTTCACAATTGCCCCCCGGGACTTCTTTATGCCTTTTCCCCCATTCCCTCTAATACCCAAGGTTCTTCAGAAAGCAAAATCATTGGGTTGCAAACTAATCCTCATTCCCCATTACTGGCCTCGTCAAATATGGTTCCCCTTCCTATGGCTCCATCTCCAGGAGGAGCCTTGGATCCTGGACCCATTTCCAGATGATCTGGTGCATCAGTCGGGTATGCTCCATCCTTCCATACAGACCCTCAAGCTGACAGCTTGGTTTCTCCACTTCCCGTCATAGCCAGGCTTCCTGACATCTCCCCAGCAGTACAACATATTTTAATTTCCTCTCTCACATCCTCAGAGAAAGCTTTATACTAGCAAATGGAACCGGTTCTCTTGTTGGGCAGCCAAAAATAGTATTGACCCTTTTACTGCACCTGTTTCAAAGATCCTCGAATTTCTCACTGAAACCTTTAACCAAGGAGCAGCGGCAGCAACTATCCGAGTTCAGTTGGCTACTATTTCCAATTTTCATGTGGGAGAAATGGGTTCCAATGTTATGTCCCACAGGTTATGCAAAGCTTTTCTAAAAGGTACTGTCCTCTTGAGATCCCCAGTAAGAGTACCACCTCCTCCTTGGGATCTAAACTTAGTACTAGCTACCTTGAATCTCCCTCCTTTTGAACCGGCTGCTACTTGTTCTGTGAAATTCTTGACTTGGAAAATTATTTTCTTAACTGCCATTACCTCAGCTAAGAGGGTATCATAATTACAAGCTCTATCCATTCATCCCCCTTACTTAATATTTCACAAAGATAGGGTTTCTGTCAGAACCAACCCTTCCTTCCTACCAAAAGTTTGCTCAGAGTTCAATCTGAATCAGTCAGTAGAGCTACCTGTATTCTTCCCTCATCATGGCAACAAGGCAGAATATAAACTCCACCAACTGGATGTTCATAGCCAGTTACATTTTTACTTGCACAGAACAAAAGAATTCAGAAAATGTGACCAATTGTTTGTATCCTTTTTAGAAAACAGAAAGGGAACTTCAGTCTCAAAAGTAACTTTATCAAAATGGCTTTCAGACACCACTTATGTCTGTAATTCACAGAGCAAGCAGCTGCCAGGAAAAATTAGAGGGCACTCTACTAGGTAGGGCTTTGTTTAACTCTGCTGCCTTTCAGGCCAGACTGCCTTTAGACTCAATTTGTGCAGCAGCTACTTGGGTTAATCCCCATACCTTCATCACTCATTACAAGGTTAGATGTGGCCTTCTGGAACAGGACATCCTTTGTTTCCATGGTCCTGAAGAGTCTGTTCCATTGAGCCACCCAAGAAGAAGGTGCTGGGGACGCGGTCCCAACCAACAAGAAGGAAGGCAAGATCAAGGACAACAAACATGGAACGTTATGGTGAGTCCATTACTTTTTTTTGGGGCCATTCAGAGCTTTCTTGCCAACAGAGAGAGGGAGGCTGAGCCATGAAAGAGCAATACCAGGAACAATAAAAAATATGTTCACACCCTGGCATAAAAAAACACCAAAAATTAAGGGTGATGGAGGGAGTGTCTACTGCATACTTATCAATAATTTTTCCATCCTTGTCAAAAGAGTAGGATTGGAATTAACTAAGTGTTTAGCAGTGGTGGAATCACCTAAAGCTATAGTGGCTGAGTCAGGTTTGGGAATAGTATATAAAAATTTAACAGACTGAGGAACTTCATACATCCTGCCTGCATTTTTATGGACAGCTGGCTGACTATCAGGAATATTGCTGGCAGTAATGCAAACATCCTCTTAATCAGACAAACAAGGAGGAATGGGTGTACATTCTGCAAATTCCTTCTGTAACTCAATAGTATTTTCTGAGGGACTGGGAAACCTCAATATTTCCCCACTGAAAACACTGGCACATTCTACCAGTAGTCTCATAGAAAGGGAACCCCACAGAGACAGAAACTGAGCACTCCTCTGAGTCTGAATCAGAAATCTGAGGAAACCCCCCTGTATCTGTCCCTTCAACTTCCTGTTCATATTCGAAATCTCAAACCTCTTCAGGAAGAGTTATTCTCCTTTCTTTTACAAGAAACTACCTTACAAGAAGCATCAATGGTCTGAATTTAACCCTGAGCCAAACCCAGTAAACTACTGTCTAAGGAAATTTGAGGAGTAGATACATGCTTAGTTTTTTGTTTCCTTGTGACAGAAACTAAGTTACTAGTGGCAGCAGCAGCTTCTGCAGGGATGGGCACAGCATTCTGAGACAGAAAAACTTTCCCTCTGCTCTCTCCCAGGACTGCCAAGAGTGGCTGTCCCCTGCCCACTGAGGAGACTCCAGCAGCCCCAGCGGATGTTGCTAACCCTCGGTCCATGGTGACTGTACATGCTACACCAGAGGGATCCAATTTAAAAGTTAAGTGCTCTAAGGTTCAACAAATGGCCACAGCAGAGTTACCCACCTGCAATGGAGTCAACTTGCTAGCCTGCCATGGTGGCAAAGGCTGTTGCTTAACTTTTTCTTTTTGTTGTTAGAAGAAGGTCTGCCCTTGAGACTGGCAGTTTGTTCCATGTTCAAGCTGGAAATTGTGCCTTTTTCCCAGGGAAGGTGAGTAGCAATTGCTGGTAAAAACTGCAAGTTTTTAAAAGTCATGTTTTTTTCACAGAAAAACAATGTAAAAAGCACTTTTAGAACACTTTGCCAGCTCCAAAAAAAAAAAAAAAAAAAAAAAACGTAAAACAAGCACAATTTCTCCACAGAAGGATGTTTTTCATTTATTTTACACAGCCTTTAAAATGGCAGGAAGATTGAGGGCTCCCATTTAAAAGTACAACACAGTCTTGTGACATTTCATTAAAACACAAAACTCCAGAAGAGAAAAATGATTAAACATAAACAATATTTATAAAAGGGAAAGTTTTTCCCCCAAAGGGAACTTATCTGCACAAGCCAACCATTGATCCTTCACCGACTGTGATGCTCTTAAGGGTTTGGTACCCAAACTTGTCTTTTAGTCACCACAGCTGGAGCTGCCTGACAGTTTGGGTGCAAGAACAGTGCTGTGAAGCTGTGGAAGCTGGCCAGCTGTTATATCAGTGGCAGGATATAGCTACGACTACTGCAGCAGTGATCAATGTGATGAACATCAACTTGGTATGTGGTTGTGTTAGCTCTTAAAGTTGACTTTTAAAAGTAATTTGTTTAATTTTCTGAAAGAACTAAATCATAGCCACATTTCTTTGTCCTATTGTGTATTCCTCCCTAAAAAAAGAGCCTCGTGCTCCCTGTTATAACTCAAATATGATTTTAGTTTTTCACTCCCTTTTGGCATTTCTGTAAATGACCAGTAATGTAGTTATTTTGAGTGAATTGAAATAATGTACTTGAGGTCAGGATTGGCGAAAATAATATAACCCTCTGCAGGCATAGAATGCAATGTTGGAACAAAAAATCTGAGTCAAACAATTTTGTAGTAGAAAAAATTGAAAATATGTTAATTACTACCTAAAGTGCTACAGGAGCACTAGTATTGCACAGGATATCAAGGTAAACAAATATTTTTGAGCATAGTGACCCAATAATGAAAGGTTGCAAAGGAGGCCTTGTCCATTTATTTTAATATGAACTCTCACTGATTTGAAATAAATAGGAACAGAAATGCTAGACAGCCGAATTAGTCAATGACTTGTTTTGTTGCAGTACATGAGCTATATGGAAGGAAAATGGTCAGTATGGCACGCTGTCACCCTGTATTTCCCTAAGCAACTTGTGTAACAAAAGCTTAACATTTGTAGTTATCTTTGTTACTGATGGAAGAGGATGGCTATCTGCAAACCAGGCAGTGTGTAGCTGCTGGTAGTAAATCACTGAACTGATTGGCAGACAGAAGAAATGTCCTGCTACCAGGCACTTGCCACTTAGTCTTTAACCCCATACAACTGAGTATTGTTTTTGATTATGCCCCACTTACCTCTTCCTCCATTTGTCTCCTTTTTTGATGGGGAAGTATCTAGTTCTTCCTTACATTTATTTTATTTATTGTATTTATCTTTAGTTGTTATGCTGAGGTAGAGCACTAATACACATGGACCTTTTCAGTACTCCACTCAGAAGCACTGTCCAGTTAAGTGACTTGATCAGAGTTGCACAGGAAGCAAATAGAGGCTGAGGGAAGCAAATCTATCTTGGATCACAGAATGCAGCTTTTTAACAGCTTATAGCCTTAATCATTTGAGCCAACTGCCAGATGTTGCATACAGAGGATAACATTTAAGTAATACTTAAACCTTCTTGTGCAGTTATCGTGCAGTTATCAGATATGACCAGCTCTATCCTTGCTTCCTTAAAGTTTGCGGAATGCTTGTTGCTAGAACTTTGTAACATGTTTAATGTCTGCATTATGCAAAGTGTCATGTATGATATATATATATATATGTGAAAATTCTAGTCATATCTACGAAAAGTCTAAGGACTTCTCGGTATTTGATTTACTAGTCCATTTCCCCCTAACTAGTGATTACAGAATTCTGTAGAAACTAGTGGCCAGACAGGCACCCTTGATACCTTGAAAAGTATTGCCT
The DNA here is from genome assembly GCF_019279795.1 of Protopterus annectens. Taxonomy (NCBI): domain Eukaryota; kingdom Metazoa; phylum Chordata; order Ceratodontiformes; family Protopteridae; genus Protopterus; species Protopterus annectens. Next base: position 1,882,484,259 of record NC_056735.1, read on the forward strand.
CTGTTCAAGTTAATGATCTAGCACAGTGGTAGGCCTCTGGCTTTTCACAGTAGCCATAGGCACTGGTACCTCATTGGGGCTATCTTTGCTGTCTTGGTCCAGGCATTTCTCTTAATGAGCCATAATATTTTGCAAGTAAGACTACTTGTTGAGGTTCTCTGAAAGTGGATGTGTAACTGCATGTCTCATTAGGCCATTTATTTAACTTTGGTGTTAACACATTCTTCCCCATTCTGAACTATGTATTGCAGGCTTCATTATTAGTGCCTTACTTTTCACTCTGTCATGTCTTCATGGGCTTGCTAGATTATAAATTATCCTTTGTGTGGCTGAACTGGTGATACATCTTTTCATTGCAAATGGACCTTGTGGACATACATCACTTGTCTAATAGGAAGCATACCATAGATATGTCCATGTTTTGTTGAAAAAGGAACTAAAGAATACTAAATAAGACAGATGAAATGCATTTGCTAATATCCAAACCAATATATTTGCCTTCAATAGGTTATCAGCATGTAGTTTATGTATGCCACACGTGAATGGGAGTGACAAGAGATGATATTCTTCATAAGATAACTGATGCTGTATTCTTCACAAATTGGATTTGTCCATCAGGATGCCCATATATCTGTCCAATGTATAGAGCTATCTCCTTTCTCACACACCATTCATCAGCCCTTAGTACAAGTGGGTGTGTCAATATAAAAGAGCTGTATCAATGTAGTTTCTTGCCATTACTTCCCATATTCAGACATCTGTTTTGTTCAGTCTCAACACAAAGAATTTAGCAGAGAAGTACTATGATGGGGACCCTTTCTCTTTTGAACAAAATTGTAGAAGTTTCTTATGTCTGTCAGAAGAAAAATTAAGTGTGACCTGTAGTGTCAGATTCAATAAAATGACTCCTACTTTGAGTTATTTGCTTTGTTTAGGAGCCAGACATGAAATGAAACCTGTAGTATTTGTCAGGCATTCACCCCAAGACCACAAACTTAGAATTATATCCCTCAGGACTTATTTAGAAAGTAAATGTCTTCAGAACTTCACTCAACCAGCTATGGCCTTGGCCTCATCTGTTGACCTTTCTCCCTCAACAACGAATTTTCGAGAGAAGTGCTTGATGAAAACTGTAGATTCATCTCTTTCATTTAGTATGAGACTGACTCCATCAAGTTGCCTTTGCAACCCCTGGGACATCTGTCTGTTTCTCATGGGCCTTCTGGAGGTCACATCTGAGAAAATCAAATTTATGGTCAAGACAGGAAGGGAGAACCCAGATTGTGTGTCTGAGGGTGCAGGAGGTATCCATCAACTTTAGTGTGAGAGCACATCCATGGCTCACTTATCGAGATTAGGTGCATCACTTCTACTCCAAAGATGATGCATCTAGATACTCCTAGAAAACATTCTGTAAAGGATAAACATATTTCAACACCTTATATACCCCACTTTCAGTAAAAACAATTCTTAATACCTCTTTAAAGCACTTCATTATTTTCAGTCTTCACAGGTTTCTTCCACTTCCTCAATATCAACTCCTTTAACTAGGACAAGAATTCCCTGTTCATCTATTCTACTTCTGATCAAGGAGGGCTGGATTATGCCTGTCAGATTCCTTTTCCTCTGGGTTTAATCTGAGGCAGATAACACTTTATCCACAGACTGACTCCCCTAATAAAATTTCCTCTAGGGAGCACTGTTGCTAAAATTAAGATCTTTAAATGAAAAGGTAGAGATTTCAGACACCCAGAAAAGATATTATGAGCTTTTTAATATGGACCCTCCCAAGTCTGTTGATATTCCTTTTCTTTTGAGTGCACTCAAAGATTCCTTTTTGACTGCTTCATTGTCTCCTGATTCTCCGACTCCAGCTTCTAAGAAGCCTAGCAGGTTTTACAGAATTCCTAACAATTAAGTATCCTTAACTTCTGATCTGCTGTGATTTCTCTGGACCTTTATAATCATATACATATTGATGTGGATAGCAGAGCCCTAGACAGGTTTGGCAAGAAAGTGTATACATCTTTCACCTTTGCTCTTAAGAGCTATTAACTGTCAAGCCCACATGACCAAGTTCCTTATGTCTATTCTGAACAATATAGCACAAATTATGGCAAATCTTCCTAATTCTGATGTGGTCTGAATTACTGAACATGTGTAATTGTGTCTTTCAGGTCGCTAAGCACACTATCAAACCTGGCTTCAATGCTATGGATTTTGCCTCTAGAGCAGATGCTACTATTAGGGTTATGAGAAGACATGCTTTTTAAGATTGCAGTCTTTCCCTAAGGGTGTCAAAGATCAATTATTAAATGACCTTCTAGAATGCTTCTGCAGAAGTTTTTGAGAAGTTAGGCAAAACAGAGAAACTCACTTAGGGATTTAAACAGCTTTTCTAATCTCAAATTAAGTTTCAAAGGAACTGTCCAGCCAGCTCAAGACCTTTATTCATAAGCCTCCTGAGTCAAGGCAGTAAAAAGCTGAAAAAGAGCAGTTTAAAGGAAAACTACAAGGAGTCTACAAAATAAAACCTAATGGATTTCAGGGATCCTGCTCTCAAAGAAAAAAATGACTAGCCTTGCCAAATAACCCCCCAACACACACACGCACATACCTGCTTTCTTCAGAAAATTGCAAGGAGCCTTTCTGTTTACCTTCCTGCAAGTCAACGTATAGCCACAAACACTTGGGTACTAGATATTATAGAGCATGATTACAGACTCCAGTAGGCATCTTTCCTCATTCTCTCAGGAATCTTAGACCACAAATAATCTTCACCACATTCCTTGAATTATTTCAGACCTTCTTCAGAGGATCATACAGCTGTTGCCTGTTGATAGTGGGGAAAGGGTTCTATTCAAAAGACTTTTTCAGGTTGCCAGGAAATGGGCACCTGGGGATTTACTGTAGTTCTATCCAGACTAAATTCCTTTTTGCTGATTCCAGAATTCAAAATGTTGACAGTTCAGAGCCTATTCCTTATTTTTTTTTACCTTCCAAGCCTTTATGATCACTCTAGATGTAAAACATGCGTATATTCATTTTGCCATTCACAGGAGTCACAGATCCCTTGTAAGATCCATTGTTAGACTGCATTATCATTTTACTATTTTTGTCCTTTAGAATATCTTTTGTACCAGATGCCTCGCTCCAATAATAGCATACTGCATACTTCAAAGCATATGCATTTTCCTTATCTGGATAATTGTCTGATTTCAGCCTCAAAAATGTTACGAAGTCTTAACAGCCTTAAGGTTCACACTGGATCTTTTCCATCACCTAGAATTTACCCTTAACCTAAAAAAGTCATCCCTACATCCAACTTGATTAGTTTTTTTTTCCTCCCTAGGATGTCTTTTTAAACACTTACCTGGTAACCATTTCTCTTCTCCCAGAAAAGATCCAAACATCTTTACTTTCTCAACAGAAAATGTTTACTGCATGAGAATTTATAAATGCTTAATGTTTCATGGCCTCTTCCATCCTAATGATTCCTCATGCCAGACTTCACATGAGAAAGATTCAGTGGTTCCTCAAAGTTTAAATGGGTGCAATGCTCCCAGTCAATTCTGATTCTCCCCTTTGTAAACAAAAACAACTCATTTGGTGGGCCAAATAAGTTCTATCCAGTATGGGAGTCATTTTTCTCTCCTTTGATCCCCTCTCAGACAGTGGCCACAGATGCTGGGTGAATTTTCCTAAGGTGTAATGGTAGGGGAAATTTAGGAACCATAACATAGATGCAAATGCATAAGTTTGAAATAGATTGTCTCCCATCAATGCCATGAAAGTTCTTAATCAACTGTGATGTCTAAGCACCTTACTAGTGATGACAGGTAACTCCACAGTAATGTACATGAATAAGCAGAGCAGAACAAGGGGTTACCCCCCTTTGCAGACTGGCAGTGATTGCCCCTGACTTGGCTATTCAACACAAAATCTGATGATGTCTATTTCATTCTTCCTCATGTCTGGGTCTAGGATCCAATATCTGATCTGATTCAGCTGTTTTTTTTACAAGACTATGATCCGAGCCTCTTCCTCCGATAATGCTTTATGCCTGCTCTAATCCTCATATCTCATGGTCTGTAGCTCTTGAATGTTTTCGTGGTAAAGATGAGTGTTTTTTTTCTCTACTTTGTCCAGTTTTTCTTGCAGTTAATTGATATAATTATCCCTTCTTCCTATTCTTCCTATATCTCCACTCCTATAGTTTTTTGGGGGTTTTGTGAGTGTTAGGGACTTTTCCCTTTCTTTTGCTTTCCCTTTCAATGCTTTGTCACTTTTTCCTGTAGTAAAAAAAAATACTTTGATAGTTTTTTGCTTTTACTCTTCTTATAACATTACTTTACTGTGTGTGTATGTGTGTGTACGTATGTGGTGCTGTGGCTTATCTGTCAAAGTGTCCGATAAACCTACAGGGTTTAACAGATGCACTTCTTGTGGACACAAAATTCCCAATTCTGATGCCCACAAGAAGTGCATCTATTGTCTAGGGTTCGAGCATCTGCAGGTTGACTGTTCTGTATACGCAGCATTCAACCCACCTGCCCTCTCAGATCACGTGAGCAAGTTAATCTTGAAGGGGATTTTGCCTGCTTCTGGAGCTCAAACTCCTGCCAAGTTGTTGAGCTCTAAGGATCTTAAATGAAGAGCGTACTCAGCTTCTACAGGGGCTTCTTCTCATGCAGAGAAAAAACAAAGGCTACTGGATCCAAAGTTCTCAGATCTGAGTACATCTAAAGTTCCTTCAGATCCGATACTCTGCTCGGATCAGAAGCTGGGTTCAGATAAGGCTACGGATCCATTGTTTCACCTGATCTGACTGGTCATTACAGAGTTGACTCCAAGAACATCATTCTTGGATCCAACAGCTTCGAGTCCAATGTCTCTGAGCCAGACACCAGTTTCAGTATCAAAACATGAATCCCTGGTTCCTACCTCCAAAATCTCATCACCAAGAATATCCAGACATTCCTCAGCTTCCTCTAGGTCATCTCAGAGCCGTCAATCAGATATGGACAGGATGATGCGGAGCTTTCTCAAAGTGCAGCTAGATTCAGGACTTTTGCCATGTCCATCCCACCGAGGATAAGTGAAATCTCTAGCACCTTCTCCACATGCTCCTCTTCTGATCCAAACTATTGCTTTGGAATCCCAGGATCCAGTTTCTCTGTGGGAGTCATCAATGGATCTGAGGATAATAATTTCTTTGACTCTGTCAGAGTCCCAGGCCAGCTCTGCTCAGATGCTGTCGTTGCAGTGCGGGTCTCAGATCTGAGATGTGAGCTCCAACTACAGGGGACAGGTGAGCTCCAACTACAGGGGACAGGTGTTAAGTCTAACCTTGTAAGAGCTGTCCCTTCCCCTAGGAGCTTTGTCCTTTAACAGCTCAGGTCCGATACTATCTGGAGGCTTTGGATCCAAGGTAGATTCTACTCCTCTCCCTCAGGTAGATTCGGTTCTGGGAGAGGAGGAGAGGGTTTCCTTGAGTCAGTCAGCCATTCAGATGGTAGAGAGGACTTTCTCTAGATTTAGAGCTGCTTCTTCTGGATCCTACCCAGTTTACATGTCTTCTGACCCCTGATCCCAACCATCCTGTCCTAGGTCAGCCCCCCCAAACTAGCCTTCAGACTATTACTACCCCCCAGGGGTCCCTGTATCTTCTGATTCATCCCCTGAACCACCCACAGGGGAGGTACATCGCAAGAAAAAGTGCAAGAGGAGGCATTTAGACTCCCCTATGGAGTCCTTAACCAAGGACACCAACTTCGAGGGAAAGGGATCCTCAAGATCTCCACCTGGTGATGTCTCCTTTGGAGACATCCTGGAAATATTGTTGCAGAGAGGTGGATGGTCCTTCCAACCTTCCTCTTTTGAGGAGTCGGTATTTCAGGAGGCATTCATGGTGGGCCCATCTACGTTCTAGGTAACCCCCCTTGAGGATGATCTTATTGATCTAGTTTCCTGTTGAGCGAGGAAGGAACCTGACACTGTGGAGCCTATTCCAAAACATGCAGACAGGTATCTAAGCCCTCCAAGTGACTGACTTCATTGGAGCAAAGATGTGCGTGTTGATGCTATTGTGGTGTCAGCAGCCACAAAGGAAGAGCTGACCTTGCAAAGCACATCAGTCCATCACCCAAACAGGGAGTCCTGGGCTTTGGACAGACATGAGAAGTGCATCTACGCCTCAGCCATTTTCGGCCTGAGAGCTTTGAATTACCTGGCAAATTTTACTCATCTTCAAAGAGACTTGGTCAAGGAGCTAACCAACTCTCTTACAGGGAAATTGTTGGAGGAAGACCTCAAGATGGTGTCTCTGCAATTTGCTACTCTTTCTTCCCTAGCTAATTCCTCAAGGAGGTTAATATCTAATGCTGAAGAGGGTACCTGTTGAGCAGCCGGAACAGGCATAGCATTGAGGAGACATGCCTAAATGAGGCTGTGTGGGTTTGCAGAACCTTTTAAGGTGTCCTTCACTAATGCCCCCTTCGATTTTTCCTACCTTTGTGGACCATCTGTCAAGGACTCAAGAATGCTATCGCCCACAGTGATTAGGATGGGAAGACCTTGTCTGCAGTAGGAATCAAATTTTCTACCTCTCAAAGAATCTTTTCAAGGAACCAACAAGGGGCTAAGAAATTTTGGTTAAAAAAAATCTCAAGGTTCTTTCCAGTATCCTCAGGAAGATTCCTCTTCCAGAGGCAGAGGAATAGGATTTAATGGCAGGCACTGACCAAGTGGCAGAGGTGGTCCACAAAACAAGGGCTTCAAAGACCCCTTCTCTGACCAGCCCTCTCAGCTCTCCTAAAGCGTTGCCCGACTGCCCTTCTCTGGAGGCAGTCTGAAACCATCTGTCATTGTATTCAGATGCCGGGACAAATCCAACAAACAACCACTGGGTGTTATGCATAATATCCAGAGGTTGCTATATTCCTTTTTCCCTTCCACCTCCAAGACCCAGGAGGAATCTACCCAATGTACCACCCAGTCAGAGGGAGTTCGCCTTCCGAGAAGTTCAAAAACTTCTAGAAAAAAGAGCCATCCTGAAGGTCCCGCCTAAACAGCAAGGGTCCAGAACTTATTCATGCTTCTTTTTGGTGCCAAAAAAACAGGGGACCTATAACCGATATTGGATCTAAGCAAGCTAAATCTGTATGTCAAAAAGTCATTTCTGGTGGCCATGGTCCAGTCTATCTTACAGTTTCTGCACAAGGATGAGTGGATGTGCTGTGTGGATCTCCAGGACACGTACCTTCATAGAAAAATAGATGGTCCAGCAGACATCTGCATTTCCAGCTGAGAGTCAATCATTATCTATTCAGAGCCCTGCCCTTTGGCCTCACCACAGCCCCCGGGTGTTTATGAAGTGTATCGCAGTGGTAGCAGCTCACCTGACACTGCAAGGATTCCAGACGTTTCCATATTTGGATGATTGGCCTGTTACAGCACCAAGAAAGCATCAACTCCTCCAGGTCACAGAGTATCTACTGCACACCTTCAACCAGTTGGGAATTATGATAAACCTGGCAAAGTCAAACTTAACTCCTGTGCAAGAACTGGAGTTCATAGGAAAGCAGTTGAACACAGTTTCACAAATATCAGTGTTACCTCAATAATATCTTTGAGACAAAAAGTACAGACACTTCTGGACATGCCAGCACCTCCTGCATGATTAATTCTGAAAGCTCTAAGTTGGATATCAGCAACAATGCTTATGGTACATTTAGCAAGAGTCTTCATGTGAGTGCTGCAAAGGACCCTTGCAGTTCAGTGGTCCATTCTATTCCATCCTGTATTGGTTCCTATTAAACTAACCCCAGTTTGCAAACTTCATCTCCAGTGGTGGATGCTATCGGGTGGCCTGTATCTAGGCAGACCTTTTTTGCTGCCTCCTCTCAAAGCCACTGTGACTAATACTTCCCTGTTGGGGTGGGGAAAACATTATCAGGGAAGAATGGTTCAAGACACATGGTCCTTGATAGGGACCAAATTGCATATAAATGTTCTAGAGATGAGAATAGTTCTCCTGGCATTGCAAGTCTTCCATGACTGTCTTCCGCTGGGGACAATAGCAACATGATAGCAATTCATACAGACATGTCAGTGGTGTGGTACATCAACAAACATGGGAGGAACCTGTTTATATCCCTTGTGCAGAGAGGCCATGAAAGTGTGGGAATGGGTGATCTTTTCAAAGCGCATTCTCCTTGCGACTCACATTCCTGGAGAGACCAACAGACTCTGCAGGTCCATTTTGAGCCTGCACAAGTGGTCCCTCAGTCAATCAGTAGTAAACCACATTTTCAGCTCATGGGGCCAACCTTGCTGTGAACTCTTTGCCTCTTCCCCTAAACAAGTGCAGCAGATATTTTGCTCTGATCCTTCCAGTCTGGGAATCTCCGAGGGATGCTGTAGTCCATGATTCGTCTTCAGGTCTCATATATGCTTACCCTCCTATACCTCTGATCTCAAGAATTCTACAGAAAGCCAGCAGATTGAAGACCTCACTAATTCTCATTGTCCCCTTCTGGCCTCATCAGGTTTGGTTCCCCTTACTGGTGTCTCATCTCAAATACCCCCCTTGAATATTGGATCCCAGTCAAAATCTGATCTCTCACCAATGAGAACATCAGCCCCCAATCTACGGTCCCTTTAGTTAACTGCTTGGTTTCTCCACTTCTAGTGATTCTAACAAAGTCCAGGCTAGGCTTGCCAGTCCAAAGGATTATTCTTGCCTGTCAGAAACCTTCTACAAAAAAGTTTACAGTTTGTTGTTTCTCTTTCTGCTTTTTCCCGGTAAGGGGTTGCCACAGTGGAACTCTGGTCCGCTAATGATTGGCAGTAGATGTTTACAAAATGCCGAGGTGCCAGCTCGGTGCCCAACCTTCAATGAAGGCACGCCCATTTATGCACTCATGTCTTTTGAACGCTACCCAACCACGGGGAGGACATGCAGACTCCACACAGAAGGTACTCCCAAGCCAAGCCGAGAATCGAACGGGAGAACCTCTTGCTGTGAGGTAACAATGCTACTGCCGTACCACCGAAAAAAAGTTTACAGTAGAAAATGGAAAAGATTCTTGATTTGGGCCTCCAAACAAGATACTGATTCTTTTTCAACCTCTATATCAGATATACTCCTTTTTCTAGCTTCACTTTTCCAGGCAGAAGCTCATTTCTCTACTATAAAGTTTCAACTGGAAGCAGTTTCAAATGTTCACATTGGAAGAGATTCTATTTTTTCATCCAAGCTATGTAACTTCTTTATTAAAGGAATCTTCTTACTTAGTCCACTAATCAAAGATCCTTCTCCTCCATGGGATCTAAACATTGTCCCCCAAGGTCTCACTCAAAAACCTTTTGAACCAGACATTTCTTGCGATAAAATTTTTATTTTAGAAAATATTTTTTTCTTGTAGCTATAACCTCTGCAAAAAGGGTATCTGAGTTGCAGGCATTGTCTTCGAAGTCACCATACATTATTTTCCATAAAGATGGGGTATCTTTAAGAACTAACCCTTCCTTCATGCCTAAAGTGGCTATGGAGACAAATATGAACCAGATTATCTAATTACCAGTTTTCTTCCCAAACCATTCCAACAATGGTGAATGCATGTTGCATTTCCTTGATGTTCATAAGCAATTGCCTTTCTATTTGCACAGGACAAAGAAACATCAAAAATCTGTGCAATTATTCATATCCTTCTCACCCAATCTTTTAGGCCAGGAAATGTCAAAGATTATTCTCTCTAAATGGATTACAAATTGCTTTTCTACCATTTATTCTTTAAACAGTATGTAGTTACACCACCTTCCAAAAGTGCATCCATCGAGGTCTATGGCCACTTCATCTGCTTTCTCTACCACAACTTCTACTGATGAAATTTGTGCTCCAGCAACTTGGTCCAGATATCATACCTTTGTGTCTCACTATAAGTTAGACATTGTTTTCAGAAGTAGAGCATCATTTGGCTCCACAGTGCTTTGGCTTATCTTTTCATAAGGGTCACTCAGGGAACTGCATAGCTGGGGACTCTGATTGAGAAGTGAGGAAGAATGAAATGGACAGTATCAGATTTAGAAGTTATGTACTTACTATAACTTGGCATCTGTGTTGTCTAATTTTATTCTCTCACGTCCCTCCCATCCGCCCCCCAGCTTAATTGCTTAGAGACATCTAGGGGAATTCAGGAACCCATAGGTTCCTAGTTTGAGCTCCAGAGTATGGCTATTTTTTCTACTGTATTTTCTTTAAGAGGATAGGTATGTACTTCTATGCTAAACTGTTCATAAAGCAAAAAACCTGATCTGAGGATTAGAGCAGGCATGAGGCATTATAGGTGAGGGAGGAGCTCGAGGCTTAGATCATAGTGTTGTAAAAGCAACCAAATTGGATCTGATATCGTATCCTAGACACAGAAGTGAGGAAGAATGAAATTGGACAGCACAGATGCCAAGTTATGGTAAGTACATAACTTCTAATTATTCTTTCAGGCAACTTATATCCCTTCAAAGCTGAATACAGTGGCATTCTTCCTGAGCAGATCCAGGATATGTTCTCACGATTGGATGCTACACCTGGATGTGTGAATAGTCCATTCATGGGGAATCCTTCGATTAAGCCTGTTTGCCTTCAAAATTAACAAAAATCTGAAACAACTCTGCTCCAGGACACCTTGCAGAGAAAGAGGCTTGGAAGACAGATGCTGTCTCAATTCACTACATAAGGATATTTCTTTATGCCTATCCCATCCCCCCTTTCCAAAGTTTGTCAAATGATAAGGAAGGACTTAAAGATGATATTGGGGGCCCTGTTTTACCCTGACAGCACAGTTTCTGTAGTTCTCCCTTGTGCAGCTGGCCAAGGGCAGTCACTAGAAACCTCCTCACAGAATGGCTTGCTCACATAGGACAAAAGTATCTTGTATTCCTCCAAATATTCTAAATTTGAGCCTAACTTTGCTTTGATTCCTTTCAGGTGCCATTATTCTGAGGAAGTACTAAAGGTATTTAAGAAGGCAAGAAAACCTGCTACAAAGAAATCATATTTATCCAAATGGAAAATATGTTCTTTTTGGTGCCAGAATAGAGGATCATAAGACTCATCTGAAGTTGGTACACACATGGTTCTTCAGTACCTGTGTTAGTTGCTTACTTCTGGCCTAGTATACTGTTCAGTAAACTTATATTTGTGTCACTCCATTTACCCACCCACTTAGAGTCAAATATTTATATGGAGAGAACAACTTGAGGGAAATTTGTTTAGTGTTTTTTTTTGTGAAGATACAAAGTGAATTGTGTAAGGAGTTGTCTTAATTGAAAAACACAAAGTTTCATCTGAGAAGCACCCCTCTTCAGGTTGTTTTTGAATACAGTGAATTATAAAACAACACAAATTGCTTTAAATTAGGTGGAGGTATTACTGTACAAAAAGTCAAGATACACAGAGAAAAACAAAATTGTGATACTTTGGGTATTGCTCCTCATATTTCCTGTTTGTATGTTATTCTGCAGTCTCTCTGCATGCCATTTTTGCTGTCTGTGCAATTTCATATCCTTTCACTTTGCATTTATCACATACTTGTACCTCTGTGGAGCCACACATTTAGTAACTACTGGGAAGACAGAGTAACTGTTTCTAGGACAGTTATAGCCTTAAACTTTAAAACAGACAACTTTGAAGCAAGACATTTCTTACTGTGGACACTAATGCAAGTATTAGTTTTACAGTCACAGCTGATTAGTATGTTATAATGCAGGCTGGGGAGGGATATTTATACTTTTATTACAGTAGATGCTAGTGGCTGCTGCTAACTACAGAAGCTTTAACTTCCATCAGTTGTTGCTGCCTTCATCTGACAACAGAAAAGATGTGCAAACCATTGATCATAACTTTTTTTTTTTTTTTACTATAAACAGAGCCAGATTTTTTTTCCTAAAACAGCCTCCTAGCCCATGTACTACCACCACAATCTCTGAGGCTGAAGTCAAGCACACAACCAAATTAAATGCAATGAGTTAACCTCTACATCAAGATGCTCAAATTTACGAAAGCAAAACAAAAAATTGAAAAAAAAAAGCGACAATAAGTAAGAAGAAATCCAAATAAAAATAGGGGATCTTAGATTACCCTGTCCATCTACTTCATTGGATTGGGTTGGTCTGCAACTAGACACCAATAGAGCAAACAGGTCTATTTAACAGTGTGAGCTTCTCCCATACCTCCCATAATGCACCACCATTCACTGTTTCCTGAGATCTTTGCTTCCATAGCTTCAACAGCTCTATGATAAGTATGTTACTTCCTGCAATTGCTATAAAAGTTATAGACTGTTTAACTGCACATAACCTTCATTTGTGCCATTAGTTGTCTCTGATTGTATTGTTGACCTTTTGTATATGTTTTAAAAACTGCAACTGATGTGGTCACATCATCCTGCCACAAGACACCCACAGTTTATACATGATGTCTCCGGGGGCCAGATCATTTAAAAGGGCAAAGTGAAATCCAAGTCTTTTGGATACTGAACCCTGGAGGAGTGCAGAAACAAAAAAAATATTAAAAGGTATTCTTTCCCCTGACAATTCTCAATGAGATGAGGAAAAGGAGAAAAGGAAGGCAGAAAATCTTCCCGAGGACATTTTGTCATCCACGTTTCCTTGCGCTGAACACCACAAACTTTGAAAACCAGTCTCATACTGAAGACTTTGCCACCAAAGTGAGCAAGAGGGCAAAACATTGTCCACTGTGCAAGTCAATTTCACTGTTTTCCAAAGATCCTTTTCTAGCAATCAAAAAGGTTCTAAGAAATTGTAACTTAAGAATTTCCACAGACAGACCTTTGACCAGTTTCAGGATAGTAGTGCCATAGGGGATGCAGGGTTCCTTAATTCAACACAACCCCAGAGGCAGTCCACAAAGTCAAAGTTTCCTTTATCCCTTCCTAAGAAGGTAACAACAGAACCCCTACGATCATTCCCATCTTTTCAACTCTGGAGAAATTTGAATGTTGCCTCTCCCCACACCAGACTGTGTGGATAGCCATCATTCAAGTCACGTTGGTCAAGAAGAGCATCCATAGGTTGTTGTCCAAGGCATCCTCCACTCCCTTTTAGTGCATCTTACTATATCAAATTAGGTGGCAAAGAAAGAGGTCTCAAAGCTTCTACTAAAAAGAGCTCTGCAAGACATCCAACCAAACCAGAAAGTGTCCAAGGTATATTCAAGATTCTTTTTTGGTTCCAAGAAATCAGAGGACTTCAGGCCAATACAGTGACCTAAACCAATATATCAAAGAACAGATTCTGGTTGGCCATGTTGCAGTCCATCCTTCCAGGGTACAGAAGGAGACTTGGCTATGCTTGCTGATTCTCTTGGATACATACCTCCACATCAGAACTGCTAATGAGTCCAAGAGGTTCCTACACGTCTTGGTCATATTCAGTCATTACTGATTCCAAGCACTGCCATTTGGTTTGATCACATCCTAAGGGTATTAATCAAGTGCATGGCAGTGGTCACCTCTGAAATTAGGACCCAAGGAGTCTGGATTTTTCCATATGTAGATGATGGGCTTTTTGTGTCTGCTACCAATGAGTCTCTCATGCAAGCAAGGGATCCCCCCACAGTGATCTCCATAAACAAAGAGAATTTACAGTTGGAGCCAGCTCAGCCTTTGATGTTAATAGGATGCTACCTGGACCCTTTTCAGAAATAGCCAAACTTCCTCAGGAGTGTGTTCTCTTCATTCAAACACGTGTGAAGCTATTTTTACATCTCTGTCTTCACTAGCTAACATCCATGTCCTCAAGGACTTGGATTGATGACAGCAACAGTATACCTAGTGCCACATTCCAGATTGTACATGTGAATTCTTCTGTGGACACTCAAGTTTCATTAGTCACAACTGGACAATGGCATGAACAAAATTTTGATGTTAAGACACATACAGTGGACACCTCTTATGGTTGCTGGACAACAGCAACCTCACAGTGTGACTTCCACGCACTCGCCTCTTCCTTTTGCTATGAGCATCATGGCATTTCTCTGCCCTAGAGGTGGGCATATTGGGTAGAGCAGGCAATCCAAGGAAAATGGCCTTCCCATGAGGCAATTTGACACATTAACATACTGGAGATGTCCACTTTGCATTGCAGGCCTTTCAGGACCTACATCTCCAGGGATGTGATATCCATAAATGCAGGAAGGCACCAGACCATATCAACTTTGTTGCAAGGCAGTGAGGATGTGGGCACAAGTGATTTCAGCATAACAATTTCTGATAGCAATGCATGCACAAGGCTAGTATAGCTATTTAGATGACTTTCTCAGCAAAAATAAAAAAAAATCTGACATCTTGTGAGTGGCCCCTCAATTCATGAGTAGCACAGGCCTTATTCTGTCTCTGGTGGTAGCATTACTGTAACCTGTTTGCATCTCTCTCCACACAAAATGCAGCATTTTTTTCTCTCATACCCCCAAAAGATACTTCACGAGGAATGCTCTAATGGCTGTCAGGTCTTCATTATGCATTCCTCCTCCTTCCCCATATGATGACATTCATCCAGAAAGCAAAGTTGTACAGAGCAACAGCCGTCCTCCTAAGCTCCTTTCTAGCCTTAACTGTGGTTTCATCTGCTATACCTTCATCTAAGGCAGTTCCCACTTCTTCTAGACCCCACCCTAGATCTCCTCTCCCATACACCTGACAGGCCTTGCCTGGGCATCCTTTCCCTTTAGTTAATCATATGGTTTCTCCATTTCCTATAATGGCCATAAACCCTGTCAGAGTGGTTCAGATCCTCACAAAAATCATCTAAAAATAAGCTATATAAGAGCAAATGGCAAAAATATTTCCTTTGGGCTATTTAGAAAGAACTGAACTCCCTTGCTGTCCCAATACATTCAGTTTTCAGCTTGTTACAATCCCTTCAGTACAAGATCTAATTTCATGTATAAGTTCATTTGGCAACAATTTATGTTCATGAAGGAGTTCATTTTTAACCTTTTGCTTTCCAAAGGATCTACAAAACTTTAAAGAAACTCTTTCTTGGATCTCCTATTAATGATTCCACACCACCTTGGGATTTCAACTTGGTTTTAAGTTCAGTAAGCATCAGAGTTATGTCCTGGAAGACACTGATTTTAATGGAAATTACCCTAGCATGGTGAATTTCAGAACTCCAAGCCTTGTCATATAACCCTCTTACTGAGGAGATTGTCATCATTAAGGTGTTTACCTCACAGACACAAAGCACATGGTTTGATTCTCACCTTTGGTCACTGAGTGGTTATTGGCCAGACATGTAAAATTCTGCAACTGATCATCCTAGTATTCACCTATGAAGTTAGTCTTTCACAAAGCTAGAGTTTCCTTACATACAATTTGTCTCTGTCCCAGGGGATGCAGAGTCTACTCTAAACCAGCCTCTCAATTTGCCTATCTTTTTTCCTTCCTGTTCTGAGGAGACTAATCCCTTCATTGCTTAGATGTCCATAGACAACTGAGTTTTTACCTAAAATGAACAAAGCAATTTAGACAACATGAATAGTTATTTGATGCCTTATCCAGAGCTAAATGGTCTGTAAACTTGTGTTATCCAGATGGCTGTCTGGATGCATTTTCAACATTTATTCTTCATGTAACAGATCAGTTCCATAATAAAAAGGGTTATTCAAAAAGGGCATTTGCTACTTTTGCCTTTAAAAATTCCTGAGTTGATATTTGTGCTACAGCCACCTTGCTATCATTGCATATGTTTACAATCTGGATGTGGTGTCTAAATGTAGGTCTTTCTTCAGGACTACCATACTCTGTGGTATTCTATCAGGATACCACAGAGGATCTTCCAGTAGACAGAGTGAATAATATTGTCTTCCTTGCAATAGTGTGAAATTCTGCCTGCCTGGTGATATGACTGCCTATTCATTATGTACATGTTAAACTGCTGATAGGAACCCTGATAGGATAATATTCATCCTGTCTACTTCACTAAGTTATTATAGTTGTGTACTTGCCATGGTGCTTGAACTTGTTTGTATATGTCTATTTCACTAACTCTTACACCACTCCCTTCTATATTGTCAACTGATCCCTTGGATTTCACCAATATCCTGGGGCCATCTTGTTTTCCTAATTTTGGAAGGTTTTCCTTTTTTGGAGGATCAGACACTCAATCTGAGATAACAAGGAGTGGTGGTGTGTTATGAGAGGAACTTGTGCTATATGAGGAGAGTTGTTTGCCGGGCTGGCACCAGGCAATAGACCAGTCCTATCCAGGCAGGTAGATGGACATGGATAATCAAGATCCAATGTCATGGTCATCCTACAAGGTAATCTGTTCAAAAACTGGTGGCTTGGGAATAAAGGTTTGACCTGTTTAGCAATACATGTGGGTTAAAAAGACCATGGAGGTGCAGCTATCAGGTTTTTTTTTTAATGTAACTGGTGATGACATGATTAAGCTGGACTGCAAAAGAGAAAAATAGTTTAGTTATTACTGTGAGCCATGAAGGAATGCACTCTGTAGACGTTTATTTTTGACAAGAAAGCAAGGACCTAGTGAAATGGTTGATGCTTATCTAACTTAAGTGGTGCCCAGTGTAGATGAGTGTTTGTGTCTTTCGGCTTTTTCCTGGTTAGGGGTCGCCACAGCGGAACTCCAGTCCGCTAATGATTGGCAGTAGATTTTTTTACGTGCTGAGTTTGCCAGGCCTGATGCACAACCTTCAGCGAAGGTACGCCCATTCACGGATGGCTCCACACAGAAGACGCTCTAGCTGAGAATCGAATGGCACAACATCTTGCTGTGAGGTGACAACGCTACCGCAGCACCACCACCACCACCGCAGTAGCCCCAGTGTAGATGAGTGTGAATTATGTAAATCTTGTGAGACATGGAATAGTGTGTTATGTAACAAATTACCTCATGAGGAGTAGACTCTTATCTGAGAATAATTCAGTACTTGAAATAGCCATGGATATATATCCAGATCTGATGAATTAATGCATTTGAAGTTTATAAAATATATGTATTATGACAAGAAACCAAGAATCCACTGATATGGTTGGTGCTTATGTGACCTAAGTGATGTACAAAGTAGATGTCTGTGAATTTGGAGAATTTTAAGACTCTCTTCTTTGAGACTTACTTGTGTGAGGTGTGATGCCCCTACACTGGCCCAGTAATCAAGGAGCCTTAATCATCACCACTGGCAACAGCTAGGGGATGTACACACTGGGAGGGTGACAAGTACAAACACAGTAAAGTGCAATTTCCCTTAAAAGCACACAGAGAAGACAGTCTGGGGCTGGTTTCTGCCTCTTTCTCCAGATCCCCAATAAGACTCCCCACTGGCACAGCTATAGGGTTGAGATCTCAGCTGAGTGGCCAAGCCAAGACCTCCAGCACCCTCTCTGTCCGACCAGTGCTTTGTGTCCCTGCTTATGTAGTTGACACACACACACTTTGAGGTTTGATTTAGATACAAACACACATACAATCCTGAGAAAGGCTGGCACAGGTTTACTAGCTATGCCCCTTCTGCCCAGACTATAAGGTAGTTTCCACTGCCACCAACCACTCATCCACTACTATTTAAGGCCGTTAACAAAGGGTATCCAATCCTACTGTGTAATTTTACTATTAATCTAAATGGTAGTCTGACCAATCAAGGCTATTGGAGTGGCCTATACTGTGTCAGCAAATAGATATGCAAGTACTTTAAGAGCTAAATATGTCTCAAAAATAGCCACAAAGATAGGTTTAAATATATTTAATAATAAATAATAAAAGAACAAGACAATACTTAGTAAATCCAACATGGTTATTTAAGAGTTCAAAATCACAGGAACTATTTTAAAACAACATTATAGGATAGTCTCAAATAAATACAGAAAACATCTAAACTAATCTTTACTATATTTCTATCTATATCTAAAAGATATACTATGCCCTAAATCTTACTTACAGCAAGGCACGTGCAGATGGTGATAATGAGTGAATGTTCTTGCTAGGTCCAAGACAAAATACAAAATGCAGTCTCTCTCAGAGAGAATTCTTAAATTAATATCAAATATTACTACTAGGTTAACTTGGATGACATCACTTTTTGTCACCTGACTTCAGTTCCCAGGCTAAAACAGAAACTAACAGAATGTAACATCTCTGTGTGAAAAATACATATCTCTCAGATGTTTGCAGATCTTTGAAGTCATAAAACTATAAAACACTTTTACATTTTAAACCTAGTAATTAGCTCTCTTTCAAGACAATACAAAAACTTCTAGCTCTAGACATTGTGTCTGCTACACTGAAACTGAGAACTTTATAGCACAATTGTAAAGCAATTTAATTTAAACTTAATTTCTTGAATTTTTGCAAGTTAACCATTTTATGTTCTAGTTTTTACTGTTAAAACATACATTTGCACAGGTGTATAGTTTATATGTATTTCTGTTCTAAGTCAGCAGGGCATGCTGTGGTTACATTTGAGCTCAGTACATAACATACACGTCTGTATAAATCATATCAGTATTCACAAATGACATAGAATTATGTACAAAATTCCAGATAGCTGGGCTGGCAATATTTCCCTATATTACATGAGGTATAGCAAATGTCCTCATGAGGAGTAGAGTCATCTGATAATAAGTCAGCACTTGAAATGGCCATGGATTTATACAGAGCTAATGAATTAATATATGTGCAAATGAAAGAGCTAATAGAGGAGCTTGCATGTAAAATCAAATTATAAAAATAATGGCAGAGTTAAAACGAAATGACCAATGAGTTATGGTTATGGTGTCACAACAGGTCTGGAGTAGCTTGAAAGTGAGAAAGAGTAATGCCATGCAATGTGGCTGTAGCAAAAAATGGTGACAAGACAGCACCTACTAAAAGAAAGTACATTAAGAGATGTGGGTGCCGAGCCTGCCCTGTGAACAGTTGTGTGCAAGTGATGTATGAATATTAATCACTTTGCCAAGATGTGCAATGTGCAAAGGTTAAGTGGAAGAGGCAAATACAGAATGCTGTAGATAACCAAAATAACCAACAAATTGGGATCAGGGGGAGCAGACAAAAGCAGTCTGAGTTGAAATTGACAAATTAAATGGTTGAAATGCTTCAAAAGGTGTATGAACATATGTGTGCTGCAAACTAAAAATCACTAGACAGAAAAATTGCTTATAAATGGCAATTGTATTCAGCTCAAATGTGATACTGGAGCTGAGTGTACTGTTGAGAATGAGAGCTTGTTCAAAGCCTTAGATGTGAAAGGCACAGGCATTTCAATGTTTACATTGCTTATATACTGAGGGCAAATACTTTAATCGGGGTGACAGATGCACATACAAAAACAAAACATACAGACTGCTGTTCCAGATATTATCCTAGCAGTAAGAGAATATATTGGGTATTTGGCATACAACTAGTGTACAGGTACTATCATAACAGCAGAGAGGCAGCACTTCACACTATTGCAAGGCAGACACCTTGCACTTTCATGCAGATGATTAGTTGCATACCTATTCTGAGGTGCTAAAGGAAAAACAAAAAGTAGTCTATGTGGACAGCAAAGAGGAAAAAATGTTATTGAGAAATATGATTATTTAATGGACTGAGATGGCCACTGGGAGTACAGTATCAAAGTGAATTCCAAAGTGACACGTGATACATGCACCATGAAAGCTGCCAGTAGCCATGTAGCTGTACAAGAACTAAAAGAATGGAGTAGATGGGATTATTGGAAGACAGTATGAGCTTAGTAGACGGTGGGTAAACAATATTGGTAAAAACCTAAAAAAATCAGTATATGCATTTATCACTAAGTCCTAAACAAAGCTATAAACCAAAACACTACTCACTGGTGACAGTGGAAGAAGTTGTCTGAATCATGCCCACACCCAGCTTATCAGTGCAGCATGCCAAAAGTGGGTTAGGACAGGACTCACAAAGTTCCAAACTGTCCACCTTTTACACACCACTGGGATGATAATAGATTATTCAGCATTCTCATGTATAGGAATGACCAGCCCAAAGTGTAAATAATTCTACACCAGGTGCCTAACAGGCCACCTTTTTCATTTAGAAAGCCCTGCATCTCATATGTGTGGAGCACAATTCAAACTACCTAGAGATTCCCATGCCTGTGGTCCAGAGGGATGAAGATCTGTGTTTGATCAGCTGATCTGTGTTCAACTAGCAGCTCAGGTACTAGAGGGTGTAGAATGAAAGGATGAGTGTGAGCAGTAATTGCCAGCTCACCCATCCTGGTGGGGAGGAATACAGCTCTGGTTATCTGTATGTATGATAGTAGGAGCATTAGGTGCTACACTTCTGAGCAATGGACCTGGAAGCACAAGATGTATGGCAGTGCAGATAAAAGTCACATAGCCTGGGATGACATGACACAGAGGAGTGCATTTCTTGGAGGTCTGGCAGCTTTTTCAGACCTTCAAAGAACCAATGATGGTGTTTAGAGATCCAGGGTCGATCTGCTTGACTTTCTGTCTGACTTGCTCCCTACCTCCTGACTCTTGCCTGTCACAGGTGACCTGGCTGGTGTTCCTGCTGAGGATAATGAATGGGCTTTGGCTCTCACCCTAGGAAAGGGGATGGGCCTAACCTCCAAGTTGAATGGTGAAACTCATGTGCACTGGTGGGAGAAATTGAGTCAGAGGACTCCCTCCCAGTCTTGTTGGCTCAGTATGATGTAAAATAGGAAGGGGCTTCATGTGCCACTCCATATGCACAGTCAGTGCTCCTTTGGAAGAGGGAACAAATGGGCCAACTGGGAAAGGTAACAGGGACTGTTGGATCAGTCAAACAGATGGGAATACCTGCAGATTGTCAAACCTGAAGAACCCCCCCCCCCCAGCTGTGATTATGGTGCTGAAAATAATTTTTGCATAATTTGGGATCCCAGAAATGTTGACTCAGAGTAGAAGGAGGTAGTTTGAACAGTTTGCTGCGAAATTGAGATATGCACGCACAGCAAGCCCCAAATGCCTTCAGTCTAATATGCAAGTAGAGTGCACCATTCAAATAACAAAAAAAGTGTGTGATGGAAGGACAATAGTCCTGCTGTTTAATTCTCTGACAAATGGGAAAGCTAAGAAGGATATAATGAAAGAATGTATGCTTTTTGGGAAAGCAGGGCTGCTACCTAGCTCTTCTTGAATATCACAGCACTGCCTAACATCCAGTGGAGTTGTCACCAGATCATTTCATTATGGGATGGGGACTTAGGGCAATACTACCAGATTCAACTAAACTTGCTGCATACATCCCTATCATGTTTCAAAGGTAAGTGGGAAGAGGCTCAGGTAACACAAAAACATGTCAGACTGCCAAATGTGCCAACAGCCATTTTCTAGGAGATGTAGTAAGAACTTCAGGATTCTGTTAGCAAACAAAAGATGCAGATAAAGGCAGCAGTGCTAACTGAAGGCAGTATTCCACATTCCTGCATAATTTATACCAGTGAGAGTCAAGCCATGAGAAAAAAAAAACACAGGCATCTCTGCTTGACCAACATTGCCATTTTTTCAGGGTGCAGTACCTCCTGAAGAGGAGTCAGAAGCCTGAATGGTACTTGAGGTACCTCAGCAACATCAGAATAGGTTGCAAAGAAAAATGCTGACCAGGACCCCTGAGAAAGCTCATCCTAGGTCTCCCACAGAAAAAGAAGATGCTCACCCCAAGAAGTGCAGCCTACTTCCTGTCCAGATGTCCTGAAATGGGAGAGCATTCTGACCACCACAGACATGGACCAACTCATAAAAGGTCAGTGATTTGCACTAACTTGATTAAATGTTCCTACCTGAACTTTTTGGGTTTATGAATGTAAAGGTGTATGGCCTTCCTAGTCATATAATACTTTGTCATCACTATGAAAAGTAAAGCTTAGAAGGTGAGATGTGATATATACCGAATGGGCATGGTTAATGGTAATGCATACTGGAAAGAGAAATTTATAGTTGTTTTGAAACAGGTACCAAAGTCTGCTGCTGAGAAAAGAAGCTATAACCTGCAGCTTGCATCTCAAATTGGTGTCTTTTAACTGCATGTTTTAGTTAGTGTTGCCGACTTCAAGGATAGCGATATATTAGCTCAGCTGACACATTAATATGTTTTGAAAAACATTTAATGTGTTCATTGTTTTGCTGGGGAGTGGTTGGGGAAGGAGATGTCCTTTAAAGGAACCAGTGGTTGACATTACTCAAAGAAATCACTAACATTGAATCATAAATGTAAAAAGCCACAAACATGGTTGCATGGCCATTGGGAAGAGCAAAGAACTTTTTTTTTGCAGACAACTTCTGCAAATGTAGGAAGGGGCCAGGTGATTTTAAGGGTTTGTCCATACTTCAAGGTTGTATGACTTCGGCATTACTATATTTAGGTAAGATGTATGTTAGAAATTCAGAGCTTGCCTCTAGTAAAAACTTTTTCACCTTTTTTTCTGTACCTTTCAGCATTATTGATTGGTTGTGGTTTCTTTGTGAATTTGATCAAATGACATGAATCTGATTGAAATACAAATCATTCTGCAGATATGCTAAATAAAACTGATTATAGTTTAACTCTGTCCTTGTTGCATCAATGTCTTAATGTTATATATACTGCTTATAAAACTATATTTTTAAACTGAACTCCAAGAATGTATGGATTAGTTCCATTATGAGTCAGAATTCTGAGAAATCTTTTTAACAGAGTAACTCAGAAAACAACTAGAGGGGTGTCTATGTATGGTTGACCAATAAGTTGAACAACTACTCACTGAATGCAAAAAGAAGCTGATCAAAAATCAGATGTGAGAGTGTTCAATCTCGCTGTTTGCTCTTACACACGGGTTCGGAGCCGATCCTCGGCTCAGAGTCGGCCGCATCGCAAAGCTCTGCATCTCAGAGAAGCTCGAGACCAGCCCATATCCCACAATCCTCCCTGCCATTACTTAGATCTAGTTTGCCGCTGCAACAGATCGGATTGAGGAGAGCTCGGATAATTTTTTACTTTCAGATAAGCTGCTTCCTTTTTTGCATAAATAAGTTTCTAATAGTTAGTATAATATAGAAGTGTGTGTGTGTGTGATTATTATTATAATATTCCTCATATTATTCTTCAGGCACCTTTTTGTGGCCTACCCTTTTCTCTCGGTGTGGTTTTGTGGAGTGTTTTGTTATACTTATATAGATATTTAATATACATATATATAGGAATTAGTTATTAATAGTTATTTTTCTTGTTATCAACCTAGTGAAGTGTTTTTACTTCTTCAGTCATGTCGGAGAAAGCAAAATCCGGCTTTAAAAGATGTCAGTGTGGGCAGAAAATGTCCATCACTGACAACCACGCGTCCTGTGTTTACTGTCTTGGCCCTCTCCACCTTCAAGAGGATTGCTCTATATGTCATTCCTTTAGTGGGAGGGTCATGACAGATAGACACAGGAAGCTTATAGACAGAGGCTTGCTTAAGCCTGCCTTTCAAGAGGCTTTCGACAAATCAGATCAGGCTTCTAAATCCTCGAAAGGGTCGAAGATGTCGGAGCCCATGTCATCGGCTCCAAGTTCATCTTCGAAGGTTTGTTCACCGGTTCCACAGACCTCGGGGCCGAGCGTCGAACGTTTATCTTTCACTGAGCCCCAGATCTTGGAACCGGTGTCGGAGCTGCCGCCACCGTCCATTCTTCGGTCGGTGCCATCTTCGGCTCCTTCGACCCGTTCTTCCAGACCATTATCTGAGACAGATGTGAATCGTGTTGTGCAGAAACTCATGGAAAACACGGCCCTTTCTAAGTTGATTGCAGTTTCCTCCCAGTTGGTGTCGAAACTAGAAGGCCTCCCCATATCTCCAACGGGTCCTCCTTCGAGACCCATCCAGATCTCGGAGCCGGGAGAGGATGACCTGATGATAGTGGAGCCCTCGGTGCCGAAACTGTCCATTGCACGATCGACACCATTGACTTTGACGCCTTCGGAACCGGTAGGGGAGTCGCGGAGCCGACGGTCTCTCCTTGGTTCCGGGACTGAGAGTCGTACCAACCTGTTGGTGCCGACTCTCCCTCTCGGGACCTCAGCGCAGACTGGCTCGGCTCCATCCTCAGGGTCAGAGCCCACGGCCCCTGGGTCTGGGATGCTCCCGTGTTCTTCAGAACTGGGGGAGTCCTCGGCCCGGGGTCCAGGGGCTTTTGACCTTATGAGGAAAGTATTGTCTGCACAGACAACCACTTCATCAGAGGCGTCTTCTCCTTCCCCAAAAGGGCCGCTTTCTGTTTCTGCCCCCACGACCCATCCAAAGTGTAGAGCCCTATTGCCTCAGCCACCCCCAGAGGGTTCCCCCTGTTCCTTGGAGGCCTCACCAGAAGCCCCCTCTGATGAGGTCCTGAGGAAACGGTTGTGCAAGAGGAGGCACATAGATTCCCCACAGGAATCTCTAACGTCTGACACCGACTTGGATGAGGCAGAGGGGTCCCCAAAATCCCCCTCTGAGGATGTGTCATTTGCAGACATCCTGGAGATCTTGAAACAGAGGGGTGATTGGCAATCCCTAGCCCCCACTGAGGACGAGTCGGTGCTGCTGAAGGCTTTTGGGGCTCAACCTTCTACCTCCTGGGTGACTCCGCCCTTCGATGAATGAATGGAATTGATTGCTCGAAGGGAGTGGGAGGCACCTGACACAGTGGAACCAGTCCCTAGAAAACCAAACAAATTTATCACCGCCCCCCAGGATAAGACTTATCTCACCAAGGGAGTTCCGGTCGACGCTATGGTGGTGGCGGCAGCCACGAAAAAGGAGATGTCTGAGTCTTCCTCATCTGTTCATCCTCCTAATAAGGATTCTAGGACTATGGACAGATACGGGAAGAGCGTTTTTAGTTCAGTGACTTTTTCCATGCGTTCGCTAAACTATTTGACTCATTTCACACGTCTGAAGTGGGATCTCATCAAGGAGCTGACAGATACCATCCAGGGTAACACAGATGCTGCTGTTTCAGATAAGGTAACAGCACAACTTAATACCCCTACCCCCATAGTAAACTCATCTATGAGGCTCATCTCATATGCGGCCGAAGGATCGAGTAGAGCTGCAGCTTCAGCGATTGCTCTTCGAAGACAATCCTGGATGCGGCTGTGCTCCTTTGCGGAAGCCTTCAAGTCTTCCTTTGCCAATGCCCCTTTTGATGGTGCCACACTCTTTGGGCCCAAGGTGAAGGAGACTGACTCGGTGTGAGCAAGAGGGAAAGACCCTGTCTGCTGTCGGGGTCCGTTTTTCCGCTCCAATGTGGTTCCGTAAGAATCAGGGATCTTTCCAAGCCACACAGAGTGATACCCCCTCCAGAGGCAGGGGGGGTAGAAATGGAAGACGCCGCCCCGGCAGCAGAGGGGACCAGGCGACAGGGATACCATCCGTGGGAAGCCTTTCCAGCACTCCTGAACGGAGGCCCAGCTGTCCTGCTCTGGAGGCAGTCGGGGGTCGCTTGGCTTTATACCCACAGGCCTGGCTAAATATTACTTCGGATTCCTGGGTAAAAAGCATTATAACCAGAGGATACAAAATCCCCTTCACGTCAACTCCACCTCTACAAAGAAGGTTTCCACCCCATCTGCAAAGCCCAGCAGCTGTAGAAATTTCAAAGCTGCTCAAAAACAGAGTCATCCAACCAGTCCCGGCGGACCAAAGAGGATCCAGAACTTACTCAAGGTTCTTTTTAGTTCCAAAAAAGACAGGGGACTGGAGACCGATCTTAGATCTCAGCAATCTCAACACCTTCGTGAAGAAGGAAAAGTTCCGGATGGTCACGCTTCAATCGATCCTTCCATTCTTACAGAAGGACGATTGGATGTGCTCTATAGATCTCAAAGACACGTACTACCACATCAAAATGGCCAGACCGTCCAGAGATCACCTGCACTTCCGGCTGGGAGCCAGTCACTTTCAGTTTCGAGCTCTGCCCTTTGGACTCACCTCAGCCCCCAGGGTATTCACCAAATGCATGGCAGTAGTTGCGTCTCACTTGAGACGACAAGGATTCCAGGTGTTTCCCTATCTGGACAACTGGCTCCTCACTGGCACCACCAAGCGTCGCCTCATACAAGTCAGAGACTACACAGTCGACCTTTGTTCCCACCTAGGGATTTCGATAAACTTCGAAAAGTCTTGCTTATCGCCCTCACAGCATATTTCATTCATCGGAGCAGACCCAGATACACGATTAACACAGCTAAAGCTCCCTCCAATAAGGGCGTCAACCCTCAAACAACAGGTTCTTCTTCTACTAGAGAGCAAGAAAGCCCCGGCCAAACTGGTATTGAAAGTTTTGGGACTAATGGCAGTATCCCTGATCGCAGTTCCTATGGGAAGATTACACATGAGGATCCTCCAATGGCTGCTTTTCGTGCAGTGGTCATTCCAGCACTTACCCCTAGCGCACGAGATTCTGATAACAGACTCTTGCAGATGAGACCTCTCATGGTGGGTGTACAATCAGAACCTCACTATGGGTCGTCCGTTTGTTCTACCCAGTCCGACGGCCACAATAACCACAGACGCTTCTCTGATAGGGTGGGGGGCCTATTTCAGGGAAGAACAGTCCAAGGGGAATGGTCCAACATGGAGTACACTCTACACATAAATGTTCTGGAGCTGAGGGCGGTGTTCCTGGCGTTGCAACACTTCCAAGCCCTCTTACCTCTAGGAACAGTAGCAGTTCAGACGGACAACATGTCTGTGGTCTGGTACATAAACAAGCAAGGGGGAACCAGGTCTTACCCGTTATGCAGAGAGGCCATGAGAATTTGGCAATGGGCAGAGTCCATGGGTCGCTTTCTGATAGCAACGCACATCCCGGGGTCATCCAACGTCATTGCGGACAGGTTGAGCAGAGCCATCCTGTTACCTCACGAGTGGTCCCTCAATCCACAGACGGCGGCAAAGCTCTTCCGCAGATGGGGCCAGCCTTGCTGCGATCTATTTGCTTCCCCATTGAATGCAAAATGCAGAAGCTACTTTGCCCTTCTACCCCCTCCGGGGGATGTCCCCAGGGATGCATTGATACACGATTGGCCCCCAGGTCTCCTATATGCATTTCCACCTACTCCCTTGATTCCCAGATTTCTACAGAAAGCCAGGAACCTGGAAAGGACAATAATACTCATAGCCCCATTCTGGCCTCGGCAGATATGGTTCCCCTTTCTTCGAGCCCATCAAACAGAGGAACTGTGGATTATGGACCCAGTACCAGATCTACTGACTCATTTGTCGGGAGTTCCTCACCCGTCTCTTCAGTCCCTCAAACTAGCAGCTTGGCTGCTCCGCTTCCCTGCCTAGCCAGGTCTGATCT
Source organism: Protopterus annectens (assembly GCF_019279795.1). Lineage (NCBI taxonomy): Eukaryota > Metazoa > Chordata > Ceratodontiformes > Protopteridae > Protopterus > Protopterus annectens. The sequence goes on from NC_056735.1 coordinate 1,882,511,615, forward strand.
ACTTTCCCCGGCAGTTCAACACATTCTGGTTGCTTCTCATAAAGCTTCCACTACAAAACTCTACAGGAGTAAGTGGAAACGCTTTGTGTACTGGGCGTCTAGCCAACACTTAGACCCCCTGGTAGCTCCTCTACATAAAGTATTGGAATTCTTATCTATCCTCTTTCACGAAGGAGCTTCTACTTCCACACTAAGAGTACAGTTGGCAGCCATATCGAACTTCCATATTGGTGAGGACGGTTCTCCCATTATGTCTCACAGACTTTGTAAGACCTTTATGAAAGGAACCTTCCATCTTCGACTGCCCGTCAGAAAACCTTTCTTTCCATGGAGCTTAAATTTGTTACTGTCACAACTCATGTTGCCACCCTTTGAACCTGCTTCGTCCTGCCTCCTAAAGTTCTTATCGTGGAAGACACTTTTCCTCGTAGCTGTTACTTCAGCTCGAAGAGTGTCAGAGCTGCAAGCATTATCGGTCAGACCACCTTACTTGATTTTCCATCCAGATAGAGTCTCTTTACTTGCAACCCCATCTTTCCTTCCAAAGGTATGTTCCGTTACAAATATTAACCAATCCATAGAACTCCCTACCTTCTTCAAGAACCATACTAACAAGTTGGAGTATATGCTGCACAAGTTAGATGTTCACAGACAGTTAAGATTTTATTTGGATAGGGCTAAAACTTATAGGAAGACAGATCAGCTCTTTGTCGCGTTTGCAGACAATAAAAAGGGCATGGCAATTACTAAACGTACATTATCTAAATGGCTTGCTGATTGTATAGCCTTTGTATACTCTAAGTCAAATCAGTCCTTACCCACCAAACCTAAGGCCCATTCTACCAGATCCGTTTCCACTTCTTTGGCTCATGCAGCTCGCTTGCCTTTGGACATGATTTGTGCAGCAGCCACGTGGTCTAAGCCACATACTTTCATCACTCATTATAGAGTGGACAAAGTCTCCAAAGACAGGACATCTTTTGGTTCCACTGTGCTTAGGAACGTTCTTCCATGAGTCACTCAGGGTGATGGAGCTAGGGACGCTACCCGTGTGTAAGAACAAACGGCGAGATTGAACACTCTCACATAAAGAAGTTATGTCCTTACCATAACGTTCCATGTGGAGTGTTCATCTCGCCTTTGTTCTTACATTCCCTCCCTTCCCCTCCCCACGTGTTTTGGAAGAACGGGTAGGGCTAGATTCTGATCGACTTGTCTTAACCCCTTCCGGGGTATATGGTCCTGTGTATCATGGGGTATATGCTACTACCCTTAGTTATTGCTATGGTGAGAGAGTGTCTCTGAATGCCTGAGAGAGTGTGTAGTTCTTGCACCTGAGGTATTGGATTTTTGGTCTGGTTTGTTTGCAAACTAGATCTGAATAATGGCAGGGAGGATTGTGGGATATGAGCTGGTCTCGAGCTTCTCTGAGATGCAGAGCTTTGCGATGCGGCCGACTCGGAGCTGAGGATCGGTTCTGAACCCGTGTGTAAGAATAAAGGCGAGATGAACACTCCACATGGAACGTTATGGTAAGGACATAACTTCTTTTTTCTCAAATGTGCCGGCATTGGTCTTGTGCGAGATCACTGTACAGTGGGGATAAGTGAATTTGCCCTTTCACCACTGTAGTGTGACCTTGGAGTTGGTATAAATAATTTGCAGATGTTGTGAGGAGTGCAGGGGGCAAGTCACCTGAAAAAAAAAAAAGAGTTTGCTGTTTGTTTATGATAGAGTGAGTTTTGAACATTTGTGCTTAATAATTTGCAGTTTGATATGTTGCTTTACCACTAAAGCAACATACACACATATGTATATATATGAAAAGTAACATCTATTGAATGGTAACTGATTGAGCACAAGTTGTCAATCTTCAGCCAACTGAAAAAAAAGGAAAGAAAAACAATGCACTGCAGTGGAGAAAGGGAAAATTCCCTGATCCCCACCATACCCCAATCACACACACAGCAACTGTTAGCATTCTATCAGCTGATTTTCAGTCAGCTGTGCTGGCAGCTTCCTGGTTTCAACAAGATGTCAACTGATAATTTGTATGAAACATCCACATAAACACACACACACACACATATATATGTATATATATATATATATATATATATATATATATATATATATCACATGCACTGATTGAAACCCAGTTTGCATTGCCCCGGCCTTGTCATTAAAATCTTGTCTTGTTAAAGAATATGTAGGCCTTTGACCTAAGTAAAACAGTGTGATGACTTCAGCTGTCTTGAAATGTTTTATTATCACACTGCAAGAAGTTCTATAAATTTGTCTGCACTGTGCCATCATTACAAACATTTACATTCTACCAGCATCTTGTTTCCAAGAACTAAGCAAGAGTAGCAGTGCTTAACATACATTATTACGCCTTATTCAAATTAAAATAAAGTAAAAAATAAATAAATAACAGATACTTTTTGCACTGTGACCATCATGCTATTTGGCATGATTCTATAACATGACATTTTTATGTTAGAAACATTTTTGCTGCTTAGGTATTAAGACAAAATGAAGAATTTTTTAACATGTGAATAAATTTAAAATGAAATTGGATAATTGGGTCCTGTAGGTGTAATTATTGATTGGCATGCAAATGTTTATACATGAGCAGTTTTCGTGTATATAAATGTTTTGTTCTAATTTTGTTAATCAGAAAAAAATTGGCAGTCATATTTTCACTTTGGTTGCCAATTTGAATAAATAAGCAAAACATAGCAGAGTACTGTGATCACAAGTTATTTATAATGCTATTATCTACAAATAGCAATATATATATATATATATATATATATATATATATATATATATATATATGTATAATTTATTTATATGTATGTATTTTAAACAAATGTGAATAAAATTAAAGCAGATATAAGGCTATTTTAGCACAGAAATAGTTTGCTGTCCAATTTTCCTGCTGTCTGAAAAGTCAAGTTGGAATTTTTTATTGTACTTGATTTTTTTCCTTACAAATGAAACAGTATATGCATAAAACAACTCCTAAGAAATTCTACTTCCAAAGTAAAATAAGTCAGATATTTTTATTTTTATTTATCGCTCCAGCACTCATGAGAAAACTTCTACAAAGCCTTTGTAATAGAAATAAAATTTTACACAACCAGGATCCCTCATTACCCACATACCTTGATAAGAGATAAGCTTGATTTGAAACACTGACTGCTTAGGGGAAGTCTTGACAGAACCGTGCTGATATGACTGCCAATCTTCAGAAGATGGTTTGTTTACAGTTTCATATTCCATGTCTGTTTATTTTTGTGCCCTTCAGTGTTAAATATTATATTGCTCATTGTATGCATTGCCATTTTACCCAGGTCATGACTGAAAAGGGGCTATAGTCCAGCCCATCTTGCCAATTTCCAAGGTAAATAAGAAAAAAAAACTCTGTTTGTAGCTAATTGAAAGCTAAATGGCTTTTACAGTTATAATGTTCTGGTACATACTTTTATTTAAAGTTCATTCACTCATTCATTTTCTAAACCACTTTGCCTGGTGTTTCAGTTTTAGCAAACTGATCAGGCTAAGACCACATTTCTCCAGCACTACCAATAGTTTGCAGCTCATTCTGTGGGATCTCCAAATGCTCTCAGGTGAACCGAGAGATGTAATTCCTCCAACACATCCTAGTACTGTTTCAGGGTCTTCTCACATTGGGCAATGTATGGTATTCCTCCTGTGAGTGGCACCCAGGTGGCATCCTCTTATGGTACTCACACTACCTCAACTGACTTCTCTCAACATGAAGGAGCTGTGGCTATGCTCTGACATCCCTCTATATTCCCAAACATCAAAGTGTATTACAGACCAATAACCACAGTTACCTTGTGATTGAACCTTATTTATGCTGCTTGTATCTGTAAACTCATCCTTTCAGTCACTACCCAGAGCTCATAACCATAAGTGAGGATGTGGATATAGACTGATAAATTGAAGGGTAGTCCTATTGTTTAATTCTTAATTTAGAACAATTGGAACAGCACCTTCAGTACTGCTGTAACCATCCACAGATCAGTCTACCTTTAAGTTTAAGCAAAACTCTAAAACACTTAAACTACTACATCTTGGTTATATGTTCCTAGTCCACATTCAGAAAACAGTCCCCTCTTTTCTCGAAGAGAACCATGACCTATGATTTGGAGGAGTTGATTTTTCTGTCAACTGCTCCCTACTCAACACTAAATTTCTGTAGTGCATGATGAAGACAGCAGTCACTTAACACTTAGAGAACATCTCCCACAAATAACAAATGCACAACTCTTACATCCTCAAACTGGATGCAGTGCATACCCTGTCTGCTTCTTGACACCTTGTGCATGAAAATCAGAAACAAAAAAAGACTTGAAATACTGGAATAGTCCTATACCTACTTTGAATGTCTTTGGTTTAAAACAGAGAATATGGGCACAACTCTCTCTTTTGCAGTACATGGACACAATGTTATGTAGCAGTGACCCTGAGGCATGGCTGTTGTAGCACTTCCCACAAAAAAATTCTAAAGTATGCAGTTCTATGTCTTCTCCAAGTCTTCAGACCACATGTGGGCAGTACTGACAAATTCTGATGACCTCTCCAGTATCTGTACAAGGTCAAAATATTTGATCAATGTATTTATTTACATTTGTTGACCAGGAAAGTCTGACTGGTAATATTGCCCCTTTCCAATGGAGGCCTGAAAAGTTTCATAATGTGCAGTTGTATGTAAACAATAAATGCAGGGCAGTTCAGCTGCAACAAAGTCAAATAAACAGCAGAGTTCTTAATTACACTTACTTAGACAATCTGAGACTAGATTACTGTGACACAAGAATAATAATTCTAAAAGCAGTATAGATTGGTATAGATTCTTTTAGTAGTACTTCTAGGGATAGCATGTAAGAACCATATTAAAAGTTAACAATAAATAGATACAGTTTTCTAGGAATCCTAATGAACAGACTTTATGTGTTGCCCACATAGGGGGGAATTCAATAAAGCCTACACATTTTTTTTCATGTAGGCATTGCTCCACGGTGTGTACACGTCCGCGAACATTTTTCAAATCAGTAAGCAGTGCTGAGCAGTATGCATGCACGGGCAAACACAGAATATTCTGTGGCATGCAAATCACCTCATAAGCAGGTGAATCTCATGCAAATGAGGCAGTTTGAGTGATACAGCAAGCAGAAAGGCTTCTGTTCACACTCCATGTCAGTGCCTGCAGTGTACACGGAAATATTCAGTGTAGAGGAGTCTAGACAGACAGAAGGGGATGTAAAACTGCAGAAATGTGGACAGAAAGCCCCTGAAAATGTTATACTACATACACATATAAGCAAAAATTTTATTGTGGATGTCAGAAAGAGGAAGGGAATAAGTTAAATTAATCATTTTTTTAATAATCACACCATGTTTGCTCTGTGCTCGGCAGTGTACAAACATGCCTAATACAAAAAAATAAGGAAAAAAGGAAATGTATTATAGGACTTTGCATCAGGTCAGTACACTGGTGCAGTGCTGCCGTTGCTAAGGTCATAGGGCTATGAAGCATGTAGTTTCCAGGCTGTCAGCAAGGATATGTATGCAAATTACTTGGATTTATTGAACAGCAAAAAGGAGTAATCTTGTTTACATATCCCCTTCGTGTAGGCTCTTAGACCATGCTGATGTTTACACAGGATGTGTCTAACATCAGGGGGGTGTGTCCTACCACTTTTAGGCTCTTTTAAGCACAGGTGCATGTGCTTGCAAGGTGCGGTGTGGCATGCACTAAAATAGGGCCATTAAATAATGTTAATTATATTGTAGGCAGGTGGAATGCATCATAGTTAGCTAATCACATGTTCTGGATCTACAGCAGACCTGTTAAAGTATGCATACACCCTACATTCTGATTTTCCCCCAATACTCTGGACCACACCTTTCAACCTCTTAGAGGAAAAAAATCTGGACAGAGCCTAAAATGACGGGGAAACAAATAGGGACAGATTTTAAAATATTGCTCTTACAAACTTAGAAAGTTGATAGAATAATAATAGGTTATGCATTAGCATGAATTTTCTGTAGGATGTGGAGTCTTAAACTCAAATGCTTGTCGTTATTTAATGACTTAATCCTCAGCTATTTGCCAGAAAAGTACAGATTTTAGGAGGAGCACACCAAAATTATGAGGCAAAAATCTGGACATTCCGTGAAAATCTGTACAGTTTTATTTTTATTTTTATTTTTATTTTACATTTGTTAACCGGGGGTGTCTGACTGAGCCGAAAAGGCCCTTTTTCAGCAGAGGCCCAGGGAGAAAAGCTCCACAAAGAAAAATTACAGACACATTTAGTTATTTAGACATGATCAGTATACACACAAATTACAAAAGACATGTTTTTACAGTGGTATGCGGCACAAACAGTTACAGTGGAGAGAACAATCAAAAAAATATTAATTTTAAAAATAAAGGTAAGTAATAGATTTGTGGTGTACGGCTGAACTTTGGAACGTAGGTAGAATACATACATAGTACACAGGTACAGTACATACATTGTAGATTAGCCAGTGTTTGTGAGTAAGATTGAAAAACTATTATCAATTGCTCTAGATTTAGTATGTATATGTTATCCGCTTTCACTAGCCTGGGGAGCAATCGTGGCACTGCCAACTTTGCTTGAGATGTTGCCTGATGAGGTCTTTAAAGGAGGCTTTGGATGATGTGTTTTGAATGCTAGTAGGGACAGAGTTCCATTTTTTAGCCACCAAACTACTATATAGTGCATCTCCAAAGCTATTGTAGCTGTTGGTGACTTCTAGTAGTAGTTTGCTTGATGATCTAAGAGGCCTTTTGGCTGAGTGATGTTGTACTAGGTTTTTGAGGGCAGGACACTTATTGGGGAGGTAATAGATAGAATGACAGAGGCAGAGCTGATTGTAGGTTAGGAGGTTGGGCAGTTCAAGCCAGTGGCGCTGTCTCAAAGCAGTACAGTGATGAGTTCTATATGAGCAATTTGCAGCAAAGCGGGCAATTCTGTTATAGCAAGCTTCCATTTTGCTTAGTTCAGTTTTGTTGAGATTAGTCAGAATAGGAGATGCATAGAGTAGGGTGGATAGAAGTTGGGAGCGAGCAATGGCTGATCTTGTGTTGTTGGTAAGAAATGGTTTGATACGGTAGAGTGACCCCAGTTTGGCATGTACTTTTTTAATAGTTAAGTTCAGATGACTATCAAATTTTAGATGGGAGTCTATGGTTATTCCTAACAGCTTAGCCTGTGCCACTGGAGCAATTGGAGTAGCATTTGTGGAGTAGATAGTGAATTGACTGTAAGTGTTTTTGTTAGAACTGGTTATAATCATAAGCTGAGTTTTCTTTGGATTGAGGATAAGTTGGGCTTTGGTAAGGTAGTTTTCAACATCAGAGAATGCTAGTTGAGTTGTTTGCAGGAGGGTGGGAATGTTTTGTGCAGCACAGATTAAGGTAGTGTCATCTGCATACTGAATTATAGATGCATGCTGTGTGGAGGTGTGGAGGTCATTTGTGAAGACTGTGAATAGTAGTGGTCCTACGATAGAACCCTGTGGGACTCCTATAGTTATGGGCAGCTGAGGAGAGAGAGAATTTTCCCATTTCACAGCTTGGTACCTGTCAGTTAAGTAGCTTTGGAACCAGGTAAGAGTGGAATTAGATAGATGATATTGGTTTAGTTTGTTTAGCAGGATTTGGTGTGAGACTGTGTCAAATGCTTTGGACATATCCAAAAAAAGAGTTGACACTTGCAGGCCTTCATTTTTGAGACGGTTTACTGCGTCTGTGAAGCAGAGGAGAGCTGTAGTGGTACTATGGGCAGGTCTGAAACCATGCTGAGTAGGTGACAGGATGTTGCAGTCTAGGAGATAGTTTAGCATCTGGGTATGGATGCATTTTTCTAGGATTTTGGCCAGGGGGGAGAGTAAAGCAATGGGTCTGTAGTTATTAAGTTCAGTGGAGGTCCCACCTTTATGTATGGGTGTAACATAGGATATTTTCCAGAGTTTGGGCACATAGTTTTCAACAATTGATCTGTTTATGAGAGTGAAGACTGGGATAGCAAAAGCATCTGCTGTGAGTTTCAAGAAATAGCTGGGGAGTAGGTTGGCTGCTGTTGATGAGGTTTTTAGTTTGGAGAGCATGCTTTTGATTGAAGTGGTGGAAACTGTTTTGTGGGTAAAGCTTGTATTAGTGTTATTTGTGTTGGGGGGGTAGTGAGGAAGGAATTGTCCTGTGATACTAAGGAAAGAATTGAGTTCACAAAGTGGGAATTGAATTGTGTTTCGATGGGAACTTTAGTGTCAGGAGTGGTTGGTTTGGGGGTAGCCTTTTGGGTGGATTTTAGTAGCTGGTTTACATTTTTCCAAAATTTTTGCGGGTTGTGTTGGTATTTAGTTTGTAATGTTGTGTAGTAGGATTTTTTGTCCAGCCTAATGCATTTTTTTGCACAGTTCTTGGTACTTAGTTAGGCTTTGTGTTTCTTTGTTTTTGATAGTAACGCCAGGCAGTGTCTCTGGACTTGAGGATTTGTTTGGTTTCTTTACTGAGCCAGGGGTTTGTAGAGGTTCTAACCTTGATTTTGCGCAATGGAGCGACAGTGTCTAGGTGTTGTAGAAATGTTTTGTTGAAATATGCTACAGCCTGGTCAAGTGGGAGGGTTTTTAGGGGGGGTCCAGTCACAGTTACACAGTAAAGTGTTGAGGACCTCAGGAGAGAATTTTTTTGTGTTTTTAGTGGATATATAGTTAGTGGTTTTGCATATGCTTGTTCTACTACGTATAAAGCATATTATGTTGTGGTCACTTAAGGTGTTTGGGAGACTGCCTGTGTGAGGGTACAATGTGGGGTTGCTAGTTAGGACCCAGTCAAGGATGGATTCCCTTTTAGATTTTTTATCACACCTAGTTGGAATTTGGACTAGCTGCTGGTAGCCATGGAGATTTATTAGATTACTTGGTGGTTCTGATATACAGGTGAACCAATCTAGGTTGAAGTCCCCCAGAATAAGGGTTTCTTGTGAGTATGTGGAAGAACACCAGGATAAGAAGTCTTCAAGGCTAGCAGGTGTATTACCAGGTGGAATATAGATCACAATTGTGGTGATGACCTTTTTAGGGTGAAGTTGAAGTTGTGAGATAAGTATGTCCCAATTATTGGGGAGGGGTAGGAGTTTGGTAATTGATGGACAGTTAAGTTGGACTTGTAGAGTAAGGCAGTTCCACCCCTTTGAAGTGGTCTGTCTTGTCTAATGATATTGTAGCCGGTAGGGAGAACTTCTGAGTTAGCTATGTTTTTATTTAGCCAGGTTTCTGTTAAAGCAACTATGTCTGGGGAGTAGTGTGCTATTGTGGCCTGGAGTTCAGGTATTTTATTTTTGATACTTCTAATATTAATATTTAGCATTAAAAGATGGTTGGTTTTGCTGCTGTTGTTGATTTGCCCAGGGATGAAGAAAGTGGGGGTGTTATGTTCTGACATTTGTGTTGGAGCAGTTTGTGTTGGACAGGATGGATTTGGGCCTGGGCTGGGGTGGATATCCCCACTTATGGTGAGCCTGGAGTTAAAATGGTTATACAGATGTTGGAGTTTGGTGAGGAGTGTGAGAAAGTATTGTGTTTTTTTGGAGTAGGAATGAGAGCATATGTGTTTAGTTCTGAATTGGTCCGTTATGTAGTTCTTGAATAAGTGTGGGCAGATATTATTATAATGTGTGGTGTCTTGTGTATGAGAGTGATTAATGCAGTGTTGTGCTACTAAGTTTAGGGATATTGCTAGAGTGATAACTTGTGGTGTTGTAAAGAATTATGAGAAGACAGACTAGATTTAGTTGTGTGATAGTCATGGTTATAAAGTTTATGTTGTTTCTAGGTGGGGGGTCTGAATAGGAATTATAGGGTTGCACTATATGTGGATGGGGAAGTAGTGTGGGTGATGCAAAAAATGCCTAGTGGGAATGAGAGTGATTGGGAGTATTTTGTGTGGAGCAAGTTGGTGTGGTTTAATGTGATATGACTTGAGGAGCTGTGATTGGTGGAGGTGATGTGAGGGTGAGCTGTGGGTGTGGCTATGATTACTATAAATGTAGAGGTAGTGGGGGCGGGAGGGAATAGGGGGCAGGGCAGGGGAGTGGAGAGAGCCCGAGCATTAGCGAGGGCGAACGGAGCGGGGCAGAGCCAGAGCCAACCAAGGCAAGAGAAAAAATTAAGTATTACTTTACAAATCTGAACACTTTTAAAACAAATTCCTGGGGTCTAATGGCTTACCGGCTAGCAGAATGTAATTGCTGAAGAGCACTTGTGTCCTGGTGGGAGACTAGAAATTTAAAGATGGCTCCATGCTCAGCAGGTTCTAATATAGACTTTGTATTGGGGGAGGGAGATAGCACAAGGCGTGTAAACCAGGTGGAATGCAAAGAAACCAGAGAGGCAATCAGTGGATATCAGTGAAGGCCTCAGAGAGGGTAAGTAATAATTCAAACTACCTGTAAAGTGAAGGAGAGAAGAGACAGCAAAGTTTATTAAGGTTGGGAGTGTGTGTCTACATTGACTTGCTGATTAGTAACCAGTTTGTGCACAGATTAGAGTAGGGAGATACATTAGCAATGATAGAGATGCAAATAAACAGGTGATCCTACAAGTGATACAAACTAAGGCAGAAAGAACTGAGAGGGCTGCTTGATGGTTAATTTAATTTAGTCACAGGGATGTGAATTAAATCTATACTGTCTATTGGACAGTTAGGATTACTGTACTATCGGGGGGGGGCACAAGGCTACAACAGTCAGTTTTATTAGCAAGCTGAGAACTACTAAGAAATACTGCTAATGTAATAGCTTCACTCTCATAAAACATACAAGTAGAATGCCTGGGTGGACTGACCCTGCTCTTGAGGCTCAAAATCTATATCCTTGTTTAGTTTGCAATACAGATTCCTTCTTACACTGTATAGATGGAGTGGTAGCCTTCTTACACTGTATAGATGGAGTGGTAGCCGCAGACTGCAGATTTGCTTGAGTGTGCTACTGTATAGATGGAGTGGTAGCCTTCTTACACTGTATAGATGGAGTGGTAGCCGCAGACTGCAGATTTGCTTGAGTGTGCTCCTGCTCTTGAGGCTCAAAATGTATATCCTTGTTTAGTTTGCAATACTGATTCCTTCTTACACTGTATAGATGGAGTGGTAGCCTTCTTACATTGTATAGATGGAGTGGTAGCCGCAGACTGCAGATTTGCTTGAGTGTGCTACTGTATAGATGGAGTGGTAGCCTTCTAACACTGTATAGATGGAGTGGTAGCCGCAGACTGCAGATTTGCTTGAGTGTGCTCGGCTAGCAGAATGTAATTGCTGAAGAGCACTTGTGTCCTGGTGGGAGACTAGAAATTAAAAAAAAACAGTTGAAAGGTATGCTCTGGACCATTGGAATGCAGACTTGGGAATTTTAACTGAGATAATGCTAGGGGCTGCTGCATGTCTGCTACATCTGTATGTGCTAGATGCTGAAGTAAATGCTGCTGCTATTGACAATAGGCCTAGGCAGAGAAGGAGAAGAGTGTTCTGGCCCAGGGTAACCTTCCAGGAGCTACATGACCAGGTTGACAGGGACATACTACTAGAACTCATTGAGCTCTGCTGCCCTCAACTCAGACTAAGAGCCAACAGTGGGGAACCCATCCGAGTGGAAACAAAGGTATGTGTATCCCTTAGGATACTAGCTATAGGTAATTTCCAAAGACCAACTGGGGATATGATGGAGGTCTCACAGGCAATTGTATCCAGGATACTCCACCAGTTCCTGGATGCTATGCTACCACATGCCAGTGAGTACATATATTTTCCCCTCTCCCCTGAGGTGAGGGCCAGCAATATGCAACAGTTCTACCATGTGGTACACTGCCCTGAAGTACTAGGTGCCATAGATTGCACTCACGTACACATCAAGGCACCACCTGGTGTGCAGGTTAGAGTCTATGTTAACCACACGGGGTACTACTTTATCAATTGCCAGGTCATGTGCAATGCCCCAGGGATTATCCTGAATGTGTGTGCTGTAACCTTGGCAGTTATCACAGCTCCCATATTTGGTGCACATCACAGCTGTACCAGATGTTTGCTGGGGGGACATCCTACACAGCCATTTACTGGGGGATGCTGACTATGCCCTGGTACCGTGGATGGTGACACCCATCAGAAATGCACACACACCCATGGAAGAATGCCATAATGAGGCATATGCACAAAGTAGGAATATCATAGAGCATGTGTTTGGGCTTCAGAAGTCACGGTTCCAGTGCCTAGATATATCTGGTAGAATAATGCAGTACTCTTCAGCCACATGTGTACATATATTCACAGTATGTGCTATGCTACACAATATGATCCTGTGGAAACAGTGCAGCAGGATAAAAAAAGGGAAGGGATACACAGCCCACACCAGTGCCTACGTCACCACTGCCACAGTCACAGGAGGACTCGGAGGAGCAACCACCTGCTGATGTCCCTGTAGGCAGATGTCAGCATGCTCAGTATGCCCTGGCTTTGACTAAGAGACAACGCATAAGCACATTCACTGACAACCTAGGGACTGAAACCTTACTCCTACTCACATGCAGTAACATAAATTAATGCCAGACAACCCACACAACCTGTACCTATCCATGTATTGGCTGTGTACTGCTTGCATCAGACAGAGTCAGCCCTGAACTCCAGTTCTGTCAATTGTTGCATTTGCAAGGTAAGTCTCTAACTTAAACAGTACTTGTAAGGATTATTACAATATGACATTGTATGTATGAATCTGCTACATTTATGCAAGTAAATATAGTGGGCTATTTGGACAAACGTAACATCCACATGGGACTATATATATCCAGTCCACTGTCATGTGTCCTTTAATATTCACTAGGCCTCATGTATGGAATATACAGTACAGCAGTCAGGGGAGATGTTACACAGTGGGGTTACATGATATTCAAACTACTGTTTATCCCAGCAGAACATGTGGTGTTGTCCCCCCACCCCCAACACAGCAGTGTTCCCATATAACTGCTTTAACAATAACTCATCAATGGTATATCAGCAGTCCAGGCAGTCTCAGGGCAGTAACACAAAAAGTGATCATACACTGTATGTCTCACTTAATGCAGGAATGTACATATTTATGCTGTTGAATGTGTAATGAATGACCCTTCTCTATCCGGCAGCTTGTGTGGCTCAGTAGACTAGGGAAGTTAGCATGTGTGATGGCAATGAGCATTGATGTGTGATAGTATTTTTGGATGTGAAATATTATTATGTTGCTTTTTACTGACTGTCAACCTGTGTATGGTGTAACATTATTAACCTCTGTCACATATTAATTACATCAGACAGCTGAAGGATGCCATAGACAATTTGATTGAATTGCAGTACTGCAGTAACAGGGAGAGATATTATTGTCTGTAACACACAAAGTCCCAGACTGGAGTACAAATAAGTGTGGGCTGGAGTCAGTTTAAAAGTAGTGAGAATCCCACTGGGCATGCTTATATACTTAGTTACACAGAGCACAATTCTGTTGCTCCTATATAGATATGTTTATAAATACATACATATATGTATACATATCTGTCTGTCACTATCTCTCTCTACCATAGATATATCTATCTATAGGTATATACAAATATATATATATATATTTATATATATATATATATATAGATATAGATATAGATATAGCTAGACAGATATATAGATATACATACACACACACACACACACACACATATATATATATATATATATATATATATATATATGTATGTATGTATATATATATATATATATATATGTGTGTGTGTGTGTGTGTGTGTGTGTGTGTATAAACATACAGCTCAGTCTGATGTTCATCGTGTTTCACTGTTGCAGTCATTACTCTTGGGTTATCCTGCTGGCAGGCTACCCGCAGTCGGCCTGAATTCCAAAGTCCTGGACTGGCGTCAGTTACTGTCTCCTCTTCCCTGACGTCAGTGCGCCAGGGGTATAAAACATGCAGCCGACGCCATTTTCCTCAGTCTTTCTTGCCGCGCAGTGCCCGAAGCAAAAGTAGTTTGCAAGTGCCGGTCGGCCGACTCCTGAGATTTTCAAATCCGAATTTCAGAACCAAAGTCTTCATTAAAGCTAAGTACCCTGTTGGGGAAACTTTTTTCTTGCTCCAGACCGATGTCAGAAAAAGTTAACAATTGTATTTCTTGTGGGAAGCAAATACCTCATAAGGATTTTCATTCTTACTGTATTCCTTGCCTAGGCCCTGACCATGACGTTGCTAGCTGTCGGTTTTGTGCTAGATTTAACCAACGCAGTATTAAGCGTCGGTTCGATTTTGCATTTCATTACTTTGGCCAAAGATTTAACTATATAATGCCGTCGGCACAGCCGATGACCAGAGTTTACAAAAAGCGCAAGGACAAGGAAAAGGATAGGCATCCGAGGTCCAAAATCGACAATGAGGCCTCCGGTAGGCCAGTCGCCGGTTTGCCGGTTCTCAGTGAGGCGTTTTCGCAGCCCCTGACGCCCACTACCTCAGAGCCACAGGCCGCTTCCGACTCCCACGTGGAGCCGACTGGGCCTCTGGATACTCAAGGTATTGGACACTTGGAAACCATTCCCTCAGATGGGTCCGGAGCCGCTGAGCAGGCAACGGCTTCTGAGGGTGTCTTCAGACCTACACATTTATACGTTAAGCCAACTTCAGTTTCAAAGGCAAAGACTAAAGCAGTTCTAAAGACAAAGAAACAAGTACAGCATTCTCCTACTCAGACTACCATGCCTAAAAACAGATGCTTAAAGTGGCCGAAGACCTAATTACTTTGATCAGGGTTCCCATTTCCCTCCTGATAAGAGGCCTAGGCAAGAGACAGAATATGATTCTTCTGATCAGGTTTCAATTTCTTCTGATTCCTCTTCTGAACAGGGATACTCTTTTCCTCCCTATGAGGATTCTGATGCTGAAGAATCCATTCCTTCAGCCTCTCCTCCTGAGGATTATTCTTTTGGGGAAACCCTGCATACCATGAGGGAACATTTTCACTGGGAGAGCCAAGATTATTCAGAATCTAAGAAAAGGCTCAGAGACTTTCTTTTACTACCTCAGCACAGACCTCTTGCTATTCCACCTGTTCTAGACATTGTAGATGATGTATTTTCAGAGTCCGGCCTGTCTCCTGACTATTTACCCCCTGCACCTGCTAAGCCAGACAGATACTACAGGGTCCCAGACTCTCATAAATGTCTATATAAAAACCCCACTGCTGACCCAGAAACTATTTCTCAGGGTCCCAAAGGGGTCAAGGCTTCCACTGCAAAAAACCCTGTCCCCTCTGATAGGGATTCTAGGGCACTGGACAAATGGGGGAAAAACGTTTACATTTCTGCTACCTTGGCTGTAAGGGCTTTAAATTGTCAGTTCCATATGCTTAAATATCAGCAATACTTAATGTCACTGCTTAAGCAGAAAATGTCAAATTCTGAATGTTCTGATAACAAGGAAATGCAGGATTTATTGCATGCAGCTGAACAAGTGGGAAAGCATACTTTGCAATGTGGTTTTGATTCACTGGAGGCCTCTTGCAGGGCCGCTGTTACGGGTTCTGTCATTAGAAGACATGCTTGGTTAAAGGAACAGAGTCTGCCTGATCATGTTAAAGCAAAATTATTGGATGAGCCATTGCAGCATGATACTTTATTTGCAGTTAAGGCAGAAGAGGTGTTGAAGAAAATAGAGGATAAAGTGAAATCCATGCAGACAGTTAAGGATTTCCTACAGGTACAGCCACTCAGATTTAGCAGGAACTGGCCTGCAAAGAACTGGTCCTTTCCAGTGTCAGACAGGCCACAAAGAGGCAGATACAGACGTCCCAGGGGCAGATCTCAGCCCCAAGGCTCATACAGGCCTAAACAATGGGGTGCTTCTACCTCCAAAAGCAGAGAAGACAAATCACAACCATACAGGAAACAGTCTCAATGACTTTTCCTCTGCCAGACCCAAGCACTTATCTTTTGTCAGCCCCCTTAGGGGGAAAACTAGCACTTTTTTCCCCAAATTGGCAAATGATTACCCAGGACAAATAGGTCTTGAACATAGTGTCCCAGGGCTACAGGTTCCACTTTCACACACTGCCAAGGTCAAAAGGTATGCCAGACCTGCCACACAATCAATGGGCAGAGGCACAAAAGAAATTGCATCCCTCATGGACATGAAGGCCATTCAACAAGTACCACAGCAAGAGCAGGGGCAAGGATTTTACTCAAGACTTTTCTTGGTGCCCAGAAAGGACAAAGCCTGGAGACCAATACTGGACCTGTCTATACTAAACACATTACTGGATGTTCCAAAATTCAAGATTTTGACTCTACAGCAGCTACTGCCCATGCTGGGCAAGAAGGCTTGGCTCATAACTTTAGACTTAAAAGAGGCATACCTGCATGTTCCAGTCAGACAATCTTGCAGAAGATACCTCAGATTCATAGCTGGCTCAATGCACTGCCAATTTTCTGCACTGCCCTTTGGCTTATCTACTGCACCCATGGTCTTCACAAAATGCCTGGCACCAGTAATTGCATTTTACAGACAAAGAGAAATTCATATATATCCTTACTTGGACGACTGCCTTATTCAAGCAGAGAAAAAAGACATTCTTCTAAAGCATCTGGCATTTGTAAAAAGATTACTAATTTGCCTAGGGTACACGGTAAACAAAAAGAAATCAAAACTAGTACCCTCTCAAGAGATAATATTCCTGGGTGCAAGCTTAAATACAACTGCCCAGATGGCTCATCTCACGCCAGACAAACAAAGGCAACTGACTTCTTACTTCAAAAAGTTGGCAACAAAGACCCAGTTATCTGCAAGGAAAATACTGCAGGCCTTGGGCTTCATGGCATCCTGCATTCTGCTAATTCAATATGCCAGACTGCATATGAGGAAACTACAATGGTATCTAAAAAGTGTTTGGACTCAACATTGCCACAGCCTGGAAACATTAATTACCCTCATTCCCTGCCTGTAACAGGGGTTTCGATGGTGAGCACAGGCCTGTCACCACAACAAGGGTCTGCCATTCACTTTACCCACAGCCAGACAGACACTGACAATGGATGCATCAGATTATGCCTGGGGGGCCCATATGGCAGGAAAATGTATTCAGGGAACATGGCCTGCAAGCCAGCTGCATCTTCACATCAATCAAAAAGAGATGCTAGCTGTTCAGAATGCCCTGACAGCTTTCAAGGATCTACTTCATCCAGGACAGCTACTGATAAAGACTGACAATAGTACGGTCATGTGGTACATAAACAAGCAGGGAGGCACACATTTCTACCCCCTCTGCAGACCAACAATGACCTTATGGGACACAGCATTGACTTATCAAGTTCACCTGCAAGCACAATTCCTGCCAGGAAAAACAAATACTCTGGCAGACGAACTAAGCAGAAACCTCATGGATCCCCACAAGTGGAAACTGAATCCACAAGTCTTCAGCATGATAACAAGGAAATGGGGATGCCCAGACATAGATCTATTTGCCTCCCCTCACAACTGCCAATTACAGAGATTTTGCACAAGGATTTATCACAAACAAGTATGGAGAGTGGACGCCCTATCCTTCAGCTGGAAAAATCTAACAGTATATGCCTTTCCTCCACTGCATCTCCTTCCCAGGGTACTCCTAAAGGTCTGACAAGTGAAGCCAAAAATGATATTGATTGCACCAGACGGGCCACGCCAGCAGTGGTACCCAATCCTAAAGAGCTTATCTCAAGGCCCAGCATGGATATTGCCTCAAACTTCTCACTTGCTGACCCAACAAAACAATCAGATCCTGCACAGCCAACTCAGGACCTTAAATCTGGCAGCATGGCGGATAATGTAGCCATTCAGAACACTCCTCTTTCAAAAGCTGTTATGGATGTTATCTTGGAGGCCACGAGGCCCAGTACCAGAAAATCTTATGCATAAAAAATGGAAGAGATGCTGGACAAAGGCCTTTCCTTTTCATCAATTAAGATTCATGCCTCTGCCATTTCAGCCCATTACAATACGGAACCACCTATATTTTCTCATCCTTTAAAAAGGCAGTACCTCAGAGGGGCCAAAAACTTCAGGCCTCCAAGGAAAACACCAATACCTGCATGGGACCTCAATTATGTCTTGGAAAAACTCACACTGCCTCCTTTTGAGCCAGCCTCAACAGCTGATATAAAATTCTTATCCTGGAAAACAGCTCTGCTCCTAGCAATAACCTCTGCAAGACGAGTCTCGGAGTTACAGGCCCTCATTGCTGTGGAACCTTTTATTATTTTTCACCCAGACAGGGTTTCTCTGAGGACAAACCCTACATTTATGCCTAAGGTGGTGTCCAGTGTGGCCCTCAACCAAACCATTCACTTGCCTACCTTTTATCCAAACCTACAGAACAGGAGTGAGAGACTTCTGCATTCTTTGGACATACACAGACAGCTACGCTTCTACTTGGACAGAATTAAAGCTTTCAGAAAGACTGAGCAACTTTTAGTGTCATATGCTGCAGGATCACAAGGAAAGGCTATCTCAAAACAGACTATTTCTAAATGGATAGGTCATTGCATCTGTTTCTGCTATTCACAGCATGGTAAATCAGTGCCTAAGGGCATTAGGCCACACTCTACCAGAGCAGCAGCCACTTAGGCAGCCTTCCTCAGAGGAGTAACAACCAAAGACATCTTAGAGGCTGCAACTTGGAGTTCAGTGCACACTTTTACAAAGCACTACCACTTACCTCTCTACTCTAAATCCAGAGCAGGCTTTGCCACTGCAGTTCTGCAGGGCCTCATAGCCTCTCCTAATCATATTTAGCCCAGCCACCCATCCTCAGCTTTGGGATTCAACCCAAGAATAATGACTGCAAAAGTGAAACACGATGAACATAGTACAGTTGTGTACCTACCATAAATGTAGATGTTCGAGTGTATTCACTGTTGCAGTCCAGGTTACCCTCCCACTGCCCCCCTTTCATTTGCTGGGTTTTATCTGTACTTCTCTATTCTATACAACCTGTGTGGTGTATTTGCTTGTAGATGAAAGATATGTTTACTTTAGTGCATGCCTGTTTATTGGCATAATCTATTTAGCCTACCCTTTTGGGGGCATCTGACATCTGGGGCAAGAAAAACTGAGGAAAATGGTGTCGGCTGCATCTTTTATACCCCTGGAGCATGGATGTCAGGGAAGAGGTGACAGCAACCGACACTGGACCAGGACTTTGGAATTCAGGCCGACTGCGGGTAGCCTGCCAGCAGGATAACCCAAGAGTAATGACTGCAACAGTGAATACACTCGAACATCTACATTTATGGTAGTTACACAACTGTACTTTCCCATATATCTACATAACATATATATATATATATCTAGCATACACACAGCTACATCTATATATACATCCCTGTTATATAGATAAATATGGGTGGATGTCTGTATTGTCCTACGAACCCTGATAATGGAGAGTAAAGCTGCACTTTGACACATCTGTGATGTTGCTCAAAGGATCCGAAGTAAGGGCTCAACAGTACATAATGCACTTACCTACAGACCCCTGTGCCTGCTGGATGTCAGTACACATAGCAAACAGGTGAGCAGGTGGTGTAATGTATAATGTCTACACACACATGGACAGGTCATATTGTTCCTGTTGTCAGATTTGCCCATCCAGATGCAAACAGCCACATATGGCCAAACTGGTAACTGTAGCCACATAGCTAGTAGAAATAACAGTTGTCTGACTGCTAGGCTACTAGATTCAGATAACAGTAAGAAGCAATATCACTCTGCAGGCCACAGATGCTATTCAACACATGCCTAGTTTATGTAACCCACAAGTAATTTGCCTGCAGTTGTGTATAACATAGATGTCAGCAGTGGTGCATGCAATAAGTACTGTGATCTATAGTGTATAAGACTAGATAGGTAGGTGGTCTAATATTACTTCAGGCCACTTGGTGTGCGTGTGTGTGTGTGTGTGTGTGTGTGTGTGTGTGTGTGTGTGTGTGTGTGTGTGTGTGTGTGTGTGTGTGTGCTCACTTGCGCGCATCTCCCTGCAAAACAACTGCAAATCCCTCATTGACTACCACACTGCAATGATTCTGCACATTTTGTCCCTGTAAGATGATGCTGGCCTCCAAACTACCCTCTTTTACAAGGCCAGCTGATGTCATCTACCTTAAGACTACCAGCTGCCACTGTAATGTCAGACTTAAGCTGTGGTGTGTGTGATAAGTACTGTGATCTCTAGTGTGCAGGACTATATTGGTAGGAGTTCTAATCTCACTCCTGGCCACTTGGGGGGTGTATCTTCATAAGACATAAATATGATCACCTCAGTGACTTAGAAAGAGGTAGTGTTTTGCAGTATTTTGGTTGTAGCAGGTGATGTAGGCCTCAAAATGCCTGACCACAACAAGGCCTGCTGATGTCATCAAGCATAAGAAGTCCTATAGAGATAGTAATAGTAGACTTGAGGTGTGGCCTGTGCATTATTTACTGTGATGAGTAGTGTGTGCCATTAGATAGGTAGGTGTTCTAATCTACTTGCATCCAACTTGGACTGTGTGTGTGATGTGCACTGTCCTGCAAACATTAATTGGAACTGTTGATATCCTCAATGTAGCCAGGTTTCTGTGTGTGGCTGTTAGAGCATTTTACACCAGCTTATGGAATCATAGGATATTTGAACTTTAGTAGCCTAATGGCCCTAGAACCCTTACAATGCTGGCCAAGTTTTACCCTTATTTAAACTATCAGCAAATATTGCCCCTGTCCATGAGGGACATAGGCTGAAGCCCTGTGGTGAAATGACAGTCACCCAGCTAATTATATAGATGGCATCTGACGAGGCCCACTGAGGTACTCTGTTTTCAATTAGGCAGGAGTCTGTTTCAAAGGTTTTTGAAAGTCTGCTAGACAGATCTTTCCCACCAGCATGTATTTCTAATGTCACATATCAGGTTAATGGCCTGACAGTGAGTAATCCATGTAGCATGCCACTTACACATAGGCAGTATTTCCACTCAAGCAGGGTCACACATTGCCCTGTATGCAAGGCAGAGATCACCTCTGAGTATTCTGTATGCCACAGGCTACAATGATAGGGATTTCAGATGATCCCCATTAGACAGATACTGAAGACGTGAAGTTCCCTTGTGAGGCATCATTGTGTTGTGTGCAATTGCCTGTAGTGCTTGGTAAGGTACATTACAAAATGGCAATTGCACTGAAATATTGGCATGCTGAGGGAAGAGTACATGGAGGTTATGACTATGTTAATTTTGGGTGACAGTGCCCTCAGGCATGACATATGATTCCCTTCTTACCAGTGGGGAGACATGTTGATCTAATGTACATTAGGTGTAAACCTGTGTGGCCAGGCCTGTGTGCCCAGGTCGATCACCCCTAAGTATGTACATCAGGTGTTGCTACTGATGAGCTACTTACCAGAAACATAGGTGTTACTGATGTAAATGATACTACATAGATATCTGCATGGTGTTTATGGCCATTAGTATGTCAACAGGCATTTGTTAAGCAATACCCTCTTGCAGGATATTGACATAACTCACAGATTATTTGACCACTCACAGTTTGCAGGCATCAGCCAATGTTGTCAGCCACAGACATTCAGGTATTGCTTATACTGTGGTTAAATGGATTCCAAGCAGCAGAGGACCCAGGACTGAGCTCTGTTGAACACTACTGCTTAGAGATCAGTTACTGGAGGCAGATTTCCCTATTTTGAGTATGTGTTCCATCAATGAACCACTTAGTGACCCCTATAATGTTATTACAGTTGATGCCTAATTGGGTGATTTTGTCAATGATAACTGAGTGGGGGATAGAGTCACATGGCTTAGCTAAATCCATGAGGTTTTATGCCCTGATGCCCCCTCATCCACATCCTTGGTGACTGCCTCAGACATGTCCACCAGGTTTAACAGCATGATCTTCCTTTCCTTCCAAACTGTGTATGGTCAACTGTTTGTAGATTACATATATCTTTGCTGATCAGCTCTATGATGATCTTCCCCATGGGCTGACAGATATGCCTACTCAGGCAAATAGAGCTATAGTTGTGGTGGTTGGTGGATGCCCCACCTCTGTGTAAGGGGATAACACTTACCATTGCCCAGTCAGCTGGGATGCAGCCAGTGGTTACAGTACAAGTGCAAGGAGTTCCCAATGGTGTTAGTAATCCTTGTTGGATCCCATGTAGGATGCAGCCTGGGATGTTAGCATGTCCAATAGATGCTGTTTTTTTTACAACCTACTCTGTAGATATAGATGGTATAGGACAGGTTGTAGGGATGTCATGTGGCACATGTAGTGGGGACAGGGGAGTGAAGTTGACTCAGAACCTGTGGAACAACAGGTTAGCTATGAGTACAAATTCATTATATGTGTTATCATTCAGTATATTGTCACCAACAATCTGGGCCTTTCCTCTGAGTTACACATGTAGCTACACTGTGCGGTGTGGTTGTTCTTTGCGGGGGAGGTTAATTTTGTCACATACTGTGTCTGCATGATGTCACAACAATACTATGTACTTGTTTTATCTGAGGAGGGCGTGCCTCCATTTTAGGGGGGGACCTCACTCCAACAGTCACACAGCAATGTCCACCTGCTAATTGCAGTTGTCCACCAGGCAAGTTTGCTGTGCCATAAGGAGCTTGTTTCCCATCAGGTGCAGCCAAGTCTATACAGTTGTACTGGTGCTTGCAAAAGGCATTGGTGTAGAGCTCTGCATACTTGCCTGTCCCATCTGAGGGGTGAGGTGCAGTCAAGCTATGTAAACCATCCCATAGTAGATAATAAATTGCTTTGTTGATGTTTATTACTCTATTTTCTGCAGGGGTGGTGTAGGTGTGACAGTTTTAATGAAACTGATCTGTGGTCAGATTTCACCAGGGAGGACCTCATAGTGGACAAGCTGCAGTGGTCACTCATATTGATAAACATGTGATGCAGTACATTGGCTCTCCTGTGGGGATGTCATGCCACTGGTCCAGGGCAATGTAGTGAAGGACGTGGACTAACCTTTGGGCAAGTGAGCTTACACATGACTAACCAACACAGTTGATGGTTACTTAATGTATCTCCAAACCATGGTGTACTGTTGTATCTTGAGACACAAGTACATTCAAATAAGCACAATGGGTGTCTGGATTCATGGAGCTGCTCCTGTAGCTGGCAATGGCTTGATTTTGTCCCCTTCCAACCATGAATAGCACATGCAGGGTCTCCGAGAAATCACACTTCACCAATCTGCATGTGTATCCATCCTTTATGAATATGTATATACCACTTGCATTACCTTGCACACTGTCAGTTTGAGGTTTGCACATGTGAAATGATGTGTTGTATGGATCTGGTGCTGTCCACAGCATTGTGGGATTTAGTGTTGCCATTCCTAACATGTAGCAGCATAACCGTGATGTATGAAGATGGAGTTCTCATTGGAAAGTTATCCCTCCAGACAGTGCCTATAAGATGCACTGTGGGGGTGTCAGCAGCCATGTCCAGTGCTCAATATCCAAGGAGTGACAGATGAAGACCATCTCTGACAGAGCATTGAGGTTTGTTGAGCAAGTCATCCCAGATGGACATGTAGTGGATCCCCTTACAATGACACCACATGCTAAGGCAATTATTGACATCCATCATTTTCTGTGTGTACTGAGCCATCATCCTAGGTGAGGGTCAGATGCAGCTGAAAGCTATGTGCATACCTACAAGAGACACAGTGTGTCTAAGCTCAGTCATGTGTCTGCATACAGTCTGGTGATGTATGTCACTAGTCATACACACCTGCAGGAACTATGGTGTCATCAGTATGTTACCTGATATTCATTGACTTGCATCGATGTGTGGTATGGCATATTGTGTCAACCCATAAACAGCTAATTGTGACCTTTCCCATATGCCTGGTGACTAGGACATCAATGTGTCTTACGATGTAGTCACCTATGAATAATAGGTTTGATTTTGTGGTTTGCCTCCGGTGTTTGCCCAGTGAGACAGTGGTGCATGAGCTATTATGTGTACTGTGGTCTCCAGAGGTATGATTATGTGTGCTGAGCTTGCATATGGTGTTTTGAGGTGTCTGAGACATACCTCTCAACCTGCAAACATAAAAAATCTGGACAAGGCCCATGAAAAATAGCGTTTATATCACATTATCAAAAGATGAAAATAGCGAATGCTATTTCATCAAACCTAAAATATCTGAGCCACATAATATCGAACATTCAGAACAGCGAATTTTTTCCTTGGGAAAAAATTTGCTATTCTGAAACACATACACACAACACAAGCACACCTAAAAAAACATCAATACACACACATACACTTATAATCCTACAACTAACCCTACACTAAATTATACATACACTACTATCTGTCCATTTACCTTAACCCAAACCCTAACCCTAAGGTCTGTCACTATCGCACACTCACCTAACCCATGCCCTAACCCTAACTCACTTAACCTGCCCCTAAACCTAATTCACCTAACCCCCGCCCTAACCCTAACTCACCTAACCCGCGCCCTATTCCTAACAACCACACAATTGCACACTTACCTGAACCTGACCTGTAAATCTCCACCACAGCACTGAAAATAGTGAAGTCACAGAACCGGCCAACTGAATTCTTTCCCTAGGAAAGAATTTGATGTTCTGCAGCTTCGCTATTTTTAGCGTTCAATTAAAACGGGTCGATATTAGAACATTCGAAGTTTTAAAACTTCGATGTTCTGATATAGACCTGAAAAATAGGTACAAATCTGTATGCTGATTAACATCAAATTTGCATACATAATTACGTAACCCCACCCACTCCAATGGAATTGCGGGACACCAACTTTCAAATGCAAACTGAAGAACAGACAACCAAAATATGGCACCAGAGTTTCCCTGCAGCCATTCCAATGTCCCATTACCTGTCTATTTCACCCCATTTACCATGAACACTTATGTGTGCATACTGCTTTACTTCTACAATGATTATTTAAATTTTATTTTTACATTTTATGGCACAATGCACAAACACTAATAGACATCTGCTAAACAAAGCAATACTGTCTTGCAATGAAGATAGACTTGGCATTAAAATTTCTCTGCCCTTGAAACTCACATTCATTGAAACAGCATTGAAATCTACACCACATTCAAAGAAAATGCATCTGGCCAGTGGTGAATAAAGATTACCTTTGGGCTGTTTTCAAATCATTGGCCCTTTGCACACAAAACAAGAAACATACATGTGTTCTTTGATACATCTTCCTGATTTTATTAAATTATATTCCTTGTACAGTACACTTGTTAAAGCGCATTTTAAATTTATTGTTTGAAGGCAATGAAACAAAATGCATGAACCAATAATGACACAACTGCCCAATTCAGAACATTTTCATCATAAAAGTGTACTTCCACACCCACACAATATATATATATATATATATATATATATATATATATATATATATATATATATATATATATATATATATATATATATATATATATATATATATATATATATATATATATATATATGAAATGACAGTAGCATAAGCCATAGACATCTTGCACAGCTTCTTGAACTTATTTTCAATTTAAAATGTTTTTTTTTGGGGGGGCAAACATTTTAGAAGGTTGCTAGAATAAAATGTTGTGTTACCATGATGCATTTCACTGCCAAGTTTTGAACCCAGGACCCTGTGCACTACAGTCAGAGCAACATAACACTATGCCAAATCAGCAGTTTCCTGAAAGATAGGAAGACTGAAATGTAAGTGGCTTATCATTTAGTGAAATCGGTTCTCACTTCTCACCATAGCTCTCAACCTCTTAGCACAAATAAACCTGGACAAAGCCAATAATGGGGGAATACAGAATTCAGTTCTCAGTTCTCACCATAGCTCTCAGTGTCTTAGTACAAAAAACCTGGACAAAGCCAATAATGGAGAAATACAGCCCCAAAATAGGGACAAATTTAATTTATAAACTTAAAAAATTGCTAGAATAAAAGGTTTTGTGTTACCATTTATTTTCTGAAGAATATGAAGTCTGAAATTCAAATGCCTTTCATTATTTAGTGAATTCAGTCCTTCAATGATTTGCCACAAAAATCCTGAAAACCACAGATTTTATGAGGAACAGATCAAACATATGAGGCATAAATTCACTAGTAGTGGCAGCTAGGGACTTTAGGCTCTTTTTACCTTGTAACACACAAGAACACACACACACACACACACACTAAAATAAGGTGCTGTGTTATTTTCTGGCTCCGGGCACATCCAGTGATCAATGAGACAAATTCTTAAATAGGCTCCAGTCCCCAAATGGAAAAATCCCCTGAGAGAATTAGCAATCATAAACATTCAGACTCTGAGGCAGAGAAAACAGTGGAATAATTACCAAATACCGATTCAGGTTGACTGCAGTGTCTTAAGTGTCAGCTTAGTCAGGGTTTGATAACATCATGGTGCTAGATCAGAACAAAAGCTTCTTAAGTAATATTGGACTCTAAGTCTATTTGAGTGTTATAATGATTAAATGTACAATTAGATTGGTAAACAGTTGTGAGCTTTTAAAAGAAGGAATTGTAGAAAATGAAATTATCCAATGTTCTTATTTTTGTTTCACTCCCATGCTTTCTTTAAATAGCACTGTTTTTCTTCTTTTTTTAATTCACCATTAGTTAAACTGTGTTTTCCTGAGTTTTCTATTAATATGTATTCATATAGATGAAATGCTATTGGTCTGACTACACAGAATAAATAAATATATATATATATATATATATATATATATATATATATATATACACACACACACACACACACAAACAAACACACACACACACACACACACACACACACACACACACACACACACACACACACACACACACAGTCTACTAGGAATATTCTGACAAGGTGTAAAATGAAAAAAAAAAACAATAATTAGAAATACGTAAAATTGTTCCCACTAGGTCTAGTCCAGTGAAATATTAATATAAAATGTATAGTGAAGGTATCACTATTTAAAATGATGAGTTTCAAATGAATTGTTGATTAACATGTGCTCCTGTGATGGTATGAGACATTTCCTAGATGTGATGCTAAAAGAAGCTTTTGAAACTTATTTTTTTCTAACTTACAGTCATCATGTATGCCAAAATCAGAAGCCTAAAATACTACAGAAAGTTTAATCACCGTCACTTTGATTACAGCTTTTCACAGATACAAGTACTGCACACATATGCATTTTATAAAGGGCCTTGTTAGATAGCACCAGTTCCAAGGAACCATTCTATTATAGACAGTAACACTTTATCAGCATAGAAGGTCCTCTTTTTTGACTGTTCCCAAGGATGCTATACTCTGACATCTCAACTAACTTGTCATCTTAACATTTTATGTTTACACATCAGTATGCAGCTAAGTGTCATTGTTGCACTTTTATTTTGCTGTAAACCGTGACTATTTAATAATCAAATATTACTCAGTACCCTTTGGTATGAATGAATCCTTTCTGTCTAGGACCGCTTGCATCCATTCCATTACTGCTCCATTTGAATAACTCACTGCTCGCAGATAAGTAACTGATCGCTACTCCATTTGAATAACCCACTGCTCACAGATAAATAACTGATCCCATTACTGCTCCATTTGAATAACCCACTGCTCACAGATAAATAACTGACCGCTCGCATCTGGACCTGATCCATCTGAATAAAAAATAACTGCTCTAACTGATCCACTACTCACATATGGACTTCTAAATAACTCTCTAACTGAATAAAAAAATAACTGCTCGTATCCAGACTTCTCTTGCTCACAGATCCTTTTGAATTCTGCTCGTGGAAATGTGTATATTCAAAGTGAGCCAGCCAGTGTGCACATGAGCCCTTGAGCTCAATTCCAACAGGCTAGTAGCCCTGACAGAACTGACGTCATTGCGCACATGATGATATCAGCTCAAACAGCAAAAAAAATTAAAAAAAAAAACTGGGGGAAAAGTTGGAAATGGACCCCAAAACTCAGTAAAAAACGAGTAATTCAGTACAGTTGGGAGGTATGGTTTGAGAATGTGTCTGGTAAGGAGCTCCATACCAGCAGGTGTGTGTGCTATGGGTGTGGGTGGAGCAGGAGGTGAGCTGTGCATGTTGACAAAATGCTCATTGCCATATGTATCGACTGGTGTGTGAGACACCATGGAGTCAAGGTTTGTAATACACTCACATTGTATGAATTGCAGTGACAGTGTCACATAACATGGATCACCACCATTGTGGTGCATGTTTGAGCAACCTTGGACATTTATGTCATCGGACATTGCAAAATTATATTGTGATGCTGCAGCTGTGCTCCCAGTCACCATCTCATCAGTACCCTAGCAAAATACCACCAACCCTGGAGCAGAAGGTATAATACATGAAAAAGTCAACTGATTGCTCAGGTTACTAATCAAGGCATCTACCTGGGAAAGGGTATGTGAAGCCTACAGAGCTTTGCATGACATGTGGCAACTATGTGGATGAACTAACAGGCTTTGTCCTGCTTCTCATCATGAGCTTCATAGTAACATTTTGTTTCTGCTGAGAGAAAAAGTATTGGAGCATGGTATCCCAGGAGAGAGTGGTTGTGGTGAGAGCTCCATTAGTAATAGCCAGGCACCAGCAATTCAAGGGACACCCCTGCTTCATGCATTCTTCACAAGGTAATTGTGTCCTTTCAGTACACACTGTTGAGTACTGTCCAACTGCAGTATATTCACAAGGTGTATGTATTACCTTTCCCTCTATTGTTTGTCTGTGCTCTGTGCAGACACAGACACCTTGGATGACTATTTTCTTGGACAACATGATGTAAGTACCCACAGTAGTTAGTTGCACAAAGGACAACTAGCATGCAGTGCCATGTACTGTCCCCAGATATCTCAATCATTTGATACTTAAAGCCATGACATGAGTTATCATGGAAATGATCAGTAACAATGTTGTACACTTACAGACACTGCATCAAACATGGTTTGTTTGATCAAGGGCAGATCCAGGATCAAGGACTGGTGGATCTCATTGAGTGTTAAACTATACAATGGATGAGGGGAATATGACTAACTCCACCTATCATGACCTGACAAGGCATTTGATAATATTAGGCCATTAGACATTGCTGAAAAACCAAATAGGTTATTTACAAAGTAGTAAATAAACTGGTGGATAGGCAAGTGTATGACAGTTATTATCTGGGAAGATAGCATTTTGTAGTCCACCGCTGCAATGAAGCCAATCACCAATGGACCCTTCAGAAATCATTCCTGAAGTACCCCTGCTAGCCATTTCGTTCTCTGCAGTCATGGCCACTGTCAGTGACCTCTCACTGACTACATTTGTAGATGTTTGCAAATTAGGAGATGACACTGAATCCCACACAGAACCAACAGTTATCCAGGATGGGCTGAGACACACATTCAGTTGTTGTCAGAGCCACTGAAAAATAGTAAATGCCAAAGAATGCACAATAATATCCTTTTGGAAGTCATCCATCCCTGGAAAATATAATACTGTCCTCACACTGCACACAATTGAGCCATTACTCTGGGTCTTATGGACACAGAGAGTGATTCAGCCTTTGACTGTCACTGGTCTGTCACTGGTCGTTAAGATGTGGGGATTAATTCAGTTTTGTACGACCTATAGAGAAAAGAATGACATGTAAATCCCATACTGCCATTGTTATACTGTATTTGGCAATCATCACACCTATCATGGAGTGCAATGGCACCTTTGCTATGTCACTACACAGGCATAGCTGACAAGTGTAAGACCCACAGAGGTTCCATGGTAAACCAATACATAGTGTAGATAACGTCCTATGCAGACCATGTCAAGGCCGTGAATGTGTAGTAGTCTGTCACCTACATGGTTTGGAGGGAAGGTGTATGGCTGCCATACAGGGAAGCATGACATCCCACTGTGTACCTCTTTCATATCCAAGACGGGACTGACGTATTAGCTGTTCTACACACCTACACCTTCACTGTGGTGTAAATACTACATGCTGGAGAGACAGGTATGTAACCCATTCACTATACCTTATATGTAACAGGCTCCCCATGCATGTGCAGCATGCTTCCACTGTAATGCACATCATGTGCAAGTTACACAATGGGCTGTGGAACAAGACAATCATAACCGGCGTAGGAGAAATGTGTGTAATGGACACAGGATAATTGAAGATGGTTCATCTCCATCACTACTGCTTGTAGATATGTTAGCTCCCAAAACCATGCTGGCACTTATCAAGGGTATCTGACCTTGTCACAGATTAGGGATGCATGAGTAGGCTGAATGAAGACATTGTCCTTGTTAACCTGTTATACGCATATGAAACTATGGTGGCATTTACGTATAGTGCTGTACCTTTCTGAAGACATATTTCTTCTGTACTGACATTCCATCCTGTGCTGTGATGTTTATGGGTTTATTGTCACTGTGTATCCATAGCTGTCTCTCACAGAATCCTACAACTAAAAGATAAACAGGTCCATGAGACACCTTTCAATGTGTTAGTATGCAGCCATTATGACATCATACAATGTAAGGTGCACAACATGATGTGGTTTACTGTTTACATATGTCAGCATGCAGTATCTGTCAGTGAGCAGTACAAGTGGCATGTCAAAGACAACAATGGATTACAGAAATACATAGTAATTTATATAGTCACCCTGTGCATCAGGCACATAGCTCCATTTCCCTGCATCGATGATGAGGATGACAGGAATGTGGCACCGGTATCATCATTTGCACAGGGTGTTGTGTGAGGGGTGCAGGAGGCCTAGGCTGACCCAATAGGTTGAATGCATGTGTGTGTGTCAGGAAGGGAAGCAGGCAAGATGGGCCATGGAAATGCGCCATGTGTGTGTCTGTAGGTGACCTGATGTTGTGATAGTGGTTTGTGAGTGTGTTACACAGTCAAGCACAGTGCTAGCCCTACATGTGTTGGACAGCTTTGAACCATGCATGGTAGAGCTGACAGTTCACTGTCTCCACCCCTGAACATGTGCACTGGCTCTGCCAGGAGTCGCACTGGCACCTCCATGTCCTAGGTCAGAAGCTGTGATAGTACCTGACTGTGACTGCTGTCTGCTGAGACCGTCTTCTCCACAGAAATGCCCAGGACCATGAGCCCATGGCCTGCCACAACTTGGTGTGGACATCAGACTACCCTCTGGAGCTTTGGATGTACTACCACTATGGGAACGTGATTGTGCATGGCCTCTCAGCTGATGTAGTTGCTGACCCACGTCCATGGGTCTGACGCTCAACTCCAGCCAGACATTCCAAAATAGACAGTGTGCATCCCAAGTCAGATAGTGTGCCATCTATCTGAGACCATCGTCTTTCCACTTCATCAGCCAGCCAATGCAGGGTATCAGCAACACCGTGGAGGCACTCACAGATGTCAGGCTGTGCTGCATCCATAACTCTAAGAAGTCATCTGGAGTTCCTTTCGGAATGTGCCTGTGCTGCCATGATGGCCTGAAACATATGCCTAGTGACCCATGATGAGACACCTGCAACAGGTAGTGGAAGGACAACAGGCCTCCTACAAGAAAGCCTATTAATCAGCCTGTGTGGAACCTCACCAGCTCTTTGGCTATGGTCAGTATCGACATTCATTGCAGCAATAGTTGCCACACTTTCCTGTTCAATGTCCCCACCCTCTGACTGTCCACTATCTGTGGTCTCCGGGGACTGGGTATGTGTAGGCATACTGTCTGTGTATGGTGATAATGAGGACAGAAGATGGATGTAAACCTCTAGGACAGATTCAGCCCCTGCAACCCCCACCTGTGCTTCCCTTTGGCCACCATCCTCATCAGAGTCAGAAGAGACATTGACAGCAGGTTGTGAAGGGGACAGAGACCAACCCCCCTGGTCATCTGTGATAAAAAAGGGAAAAGCAGTACATTAATACCTGCACTATTGCTCTCTGCACTACTATGTTGCAATATATGTTAAGCTGTATACACTGTTGTCACTATTACAGACTTGTTTAACCCCCAGCCTCATCTAGTAGGATGTGAGGACATTATTTTCTAACAAATGTATGTAGTTACTTGTAAATAAAACCTTTTAACAACAATCTCATCAGCAACAATGAGGTACACTGTTGACAGCTGTCAACACTCTGCACAGCTGACACATATGGCAATCTATAATGTCCTTACAATACTGTCACATCTATCAGTTTGGTCATACCTACATAGCATAGGTATGTCTCAAAAGTGTGTACAGTCAGAAAATATCTATACAGTTGGCAATCATGCCACCAGTACATAACTCCAGTCAGCAGGCCTGGGATGACACTTTAGGGAATACATTGTAATAAATCTACAGCTGTAGCAAAACAGTGTTGTGCTTAGCAGAAGCAGGACCACGGCCTTGTCCTATTCCTGACATACCTGTGAAAAGTTGAGGGAGAGGTAATGTAAACATCACTGCATGTTGCGCTATAACATGGTAATAAGTCCATATATCTCACATTTACAGTAGCTGCTATATTAATTGTTAAATTGTTATGTTGGTAAAAATCTGAGCATAAGATTCAAACTGCAGTTAAACTCCCCCCCAGAAAAACAAACACCTGACACCCACATAAAGCTATGTACACCCTAGCACACTGAATGCTAAAGTATTCCAATGCTGATCAAACTACACCTACATGGATGCTTCTCTGGCGTAGAAACTGTGGCATCCACATCCACAATATACAGTGTGATGGATGCCTGAAAGCTGTTGTGTGTTCCTAGGTTTGCCAGGAATTCCTTAATGGCTGAGAGTGGTTGTTCCATTGCAGGACCTCCACTGGTGACACCATGATCCCTGGCCACATCTGCTACTCTTCTGTGTGCCACATTTATCATATCAGTCACACAGTGTCAAACCTGCTCATATGTCCTGCTCTGGTGACCAATGGAATTAACATCACGTACCAAGTAAGTGCACAGTGCTGCCCGCTGTTCCCTGTTTTGCCTCCCCTGGACAATAGAAGTTCATGATGTTGACGGAGGCCTTCCAGGATTATATCATTCTCAGGATCCATAAAAGGGCCCTGGCATCTTGCAAACATTTTTCCCTGAAAGACAACAAAATGGGAATACATGTCAGGATCACATATGGCGGAGTACACTACATAGAGATACAGCAATAACAGAATGTCTTGCAGTATCCACTGCTTAATCATACATCTCAATTCCACAGTGTGCAAACATACTAAGGGTGTGGATGCAACTAAGATAGTAGCAATATTCAGCTATTCCTGTTTGTTCCATAACAGGTACTGCTGTATGATCACACACCCAACACAGGAGTCCATTGTGGTGTGGTCCCTAGGAGCAACCTCCCCAATAATATATGAAAACAATGTTGCCAAACAAATAAAAGTGTGCTATTACATCCAGTATAAAGGCACATTCCCAGGAGACCAGTGTGCCACATTGACAAACAACATTCCACCCTCGTTGTACTGTAGCTCCTCTGTAGGTGTAACAGATCTGGAGATCAATGACATGTAATCATTACAGTTCTCAGAATGGTTTATGCTGTAATCCCCATTCCCTCTATGTATATTCCACATATGCATCATGTTGTAAACAAAAGGGTTAAATACCTAATGGAGTACAATACTCTGTTGGTAAGTGCAGATATACAAAGGTTGTGAAAATGCGTTTACTGTGTGAAGAAACTCTCATATAGACTGGTTCCCCTAGCTAGCTGTTTGCCTTTTTAACATGATTGTCATTACCAGGTGATTGGCTCTTAACTATTCTGTTTCTGAACTGCTAATTTCAGCCAACAGAGCTGATTTGCAGTATAATCACCAATGACATGCAACCACTGAACAAGATATAAGGCCTCCATGTAGATTACAACCCCTTTCTCATATGTTGTGCTGGAAATTACTGGGGTAAAGATACATAATCGCAGAGAGTACATCTGTATCAGCTACATTTCACTTACAGATGTGTGTGTGCCACTGGCTGAAGCTGAAGCTGTAGGCAATAGGCAGAGAGTGGGAACACTTTGGAGGACAACAAGCTGTAAGAGTAAGTATGGGAGCTGTGGCAGCCTTGATGTAGAGGCAGAGCCAGATTGAGGGTACCCATTCCACTGCAAATTAAGGCATGTGTTTAAGAGACCACAATCAAAGGCAAAATGATTAGTGTGTCCTAGAGAAAGGTAAGGGGGTGGATTAACC
This sequence comes from Protopterus annectens, assembly GCF_019279795.1. Lineage (NCBI taxonomy): Eukaryota > Metazoa > Chordata > Ceratodontiformes > Protopteridae > Protopterus > Protopterus annectens. The sequence continues at coordinate 1,882,545,992 of NC_056735.1, forward strand.
ATTATGTCATACAGTTGGACTGGTGCCAAGTCATGTGGGCTGCAGTGTCATATTACTGGGCCACAATTTCAGTACACACTTCAATATCCTGAGGGAGTTCAGGCTAATGCATGACCTGACTTTCTCTGCACTTTCTAGTGTTGTACTAGGAGTAGTTGGAGTAGTTGAGTGGTCCTAACTGTATGCCTTTGTGTTCTATCACTTAGATGCAGACATTCCATCTGTACTGCTTTGGGTTGATATATAGGTGATAAGGCAGACATACACATGACAATATATATAATGCTGATGTCTACATGCATGTATTTTCTTTGGTAGAGGCAGCTGTAGTTGAACCCAGGACCATGTGTACCAAAAAGTATTTTTTGCAATGCATTTTACAGTGAGTGAGCTACAGTGTCACTGAGATAGCAAGTGTATTTTTATATGTTGTAGATATTTCACAGTTATCTGCTGTTACACACTGCACTTACATGCATACCTCTCATCTGTACAAATTTTTACAGAATGTCCAGATTTTGCCTCATATTTTATGCCTGTTTTTCATTACATTGTAGTTTTCTGGCACATTAGTGTTAAACATTAAAGATTGAAGCCAGAAAATAATGACAGACATTTGAGTGTCAGACATCCATGTACTTCAGAACATTTATGCTAAATCAATACCTGTTAGTCTATCATCCTTCGCAGTTTGTAATAGCAATATTGGAAAATTGTCCCTATTTTTGGGCCTTTGTCCCAGTTTTACTTATGGATTTGTCCAAATTGTATGGCTTTAGAATGCTGTATTTCTCTATGAGAGTCCCAGTTAAAATCCTATTTTTACATTAACATTTTAGCATGTGTATTGTTACACGTTGTACATATTCTTGCTTGGTTACCTGCTATTACATACCTTACTTATGCTCATTGTTGTGTGTATGGCTTTTGAGTGATGTATTTCCCTAGCAGAGTACTAATTATAGTAATATTTTTCTATATTTCTTTCAGCTGGTTTGCTTGCTGTGACAGAATGCATAGCATCACTTAAATATGCTTAATGATGACAACTTGAGCATTACTTATGTTTCCATTTAAAGATCTGTGTTAATTAGCAGCTGTTTAGCTTGGCAGGTTGAGCCACTGTCATGCAGATGCGATGGTCCTAGGTTCAAAATAGGGTGCAGGTGTACATTTAGAACATGATTAATATTTTTACAAAAGCATATATCAATGTAGAGCTATTTATCATAGTTAAGCAAGGTAAGTGGATTGCATGGAACTGGCCTACCTTGTTGTTCTCTGGTAAATTAGATATAAACATAAGGTAAGATAAGTAATAATCAAACCAATGTTAGTATCAACATAATGCAAGATAATATTGATTAAGCCAAATACATATTAAGGAATATTGTGAGAAACACAACAATAAATAACAGTTAAGTATGTTAACAGCAAACCAGTATGACATAACCCATAAGGGTAATGTAACAGTTAGTTTAACAGAACATATTAATATCAAACCATAATAACAGTAATAAATTAAAATACAGTTCTTCATAAAAAAATTAGAGAAGATAAGGGGTGGGGTGAGAGAGAAAACATACCATTTGTGATTTTGAAGTTGATATTACTACAGAGACTACTAATACATACTTCTACAAGTGTGCAGTGTCACTTGAGTATACAGTGACTCCAATTCTTGTATAGATGATGTTACATGTACATAACTCTCAACCTGTGAGCATTGGACAGTATGAGTCAGGCACTAACAAATCCAGGTACACAACTACAGAGAACTGTTTTACATAGTGTGGTCATACACTTCTACCAAGGTGTTCTGTAAATGTTTCTGCCAATAAATTGTATTCCAAGTAATGCCATTTATCTGCTAATCAATGACCAGACATATGGGGCATTAGTCATTACATTCCGAAAAATCATGACAGTTGAGAGGTATGTTCATGTATACTAATTGAAGTAGACAGCCACTGATTTCTTAGTTGGCTGCCATGAGATTAGAAACCATAAGCTGTGACTCAAGGAAACATGTGGACTAAATTTAACAGCTGATAGCTTTCAGATTATGAAAGACATGGCAGTGCAGACAGGAATACTTCACACTTGTTGGAAAAGAGTATTTATCAAGGCACAATCTTGCTTTAGACTTTATTAATACTGCTCCTGGAAATCGGGCACTTATACACATGCATATCAGCCCAGAACTTGAGGTACCTTACCCATATACCTTGTTCCTGTGCTGGGAGGAATAAACAGCATTATTTGACTAGAAATAGCCATAACAGAGGCTTGAAGCTTACTGTGGGTATTGCATTACGTTTATTAGACAATATTTTCTGCAGTCTTTATTCATTTCCATTTTACAGTTCACTTGTGTCAGATTGGAACACACATGCAGTGAATACAGCTGTACTGAACAGTTATTTGAACAGATTACTTCTCAATGCACAATCCTGCTTAAAATCTGGCATTTATACACATGCATATCTGACCATAATGTCAGCTATCTTACCCATACACCTTGTTCTTGAGTGGGTGGAATGTACAGCATTATATGGCAGAAGCTGGCCAGAACACAGACTTGCAACTTACTGTAGGTATTAAACTACATTTATCAGACAGTTTTTTCAGCAGTCTTTATTAATTTCCTTTGTACAGTTGACTGGTGTTAGATTAGAACACACATGCAGTGACTACAAGACTAGTGAGCTCTTCTTATTTTGAAGCAGTACATATCACAGTACCATCACTCTTTATAATCTATTTATTACTGTTGCTTCAAGTCTGACATGTAAAGCATGGACAGCTGTGTCAGACCTGTAAGTAATAACCCATTTGCCATTGTCAGTGCCTGTGTGCAAACTGCAGCATATTTCACACAATGAGCACAGCAGAACAGTGACTGTTAATCTCAGTAGACCACTACCTCAACTGTTGTTTGTAAGGTATACTACACAATAATGTGTGGTTACTTTTGGTTTACCATTTCAGGTAGGCACTGACCCATTACTAAACATATTACAGTTCCCAAGTATGTTATACCTGACTGTTAGGACTGCAAACTCTGTAAGTACTTTTTAATCTTGACAGTACATTATACATTAGGTTATTGCTTTGCTTTTTTCCTACTCACCCCACTCATGCCTCATCCTGGCCAGACGCCCTGCATGAGACTATACATTGCGAGTTCACTCATCTGCAGCTGTTGTAAGAGAAAGAAAGCATTATGCATACCAGTTTTGCACATATTCAGTTTGTATACTTATAAATCACTGGGAAAGATACTTGCATATCTGTGGGGTGCACCCAGCCCGTGCCTCTTGGACCCAGGTGTCCAAAGTTCTCCTCTTCCTTTGCTTCAGATCATCATAGTGGTGATGACACTGCTCACCAATGCGGGGGATACCAGTAGCACTGGTAAGGTCCCTAGTCAGCCAATCCCAGACCTCAGACTAATGTTCTGAGCCCTGGTAATCACCATGCAGCAGGTGAGGTTCATAGTTGTGAACCAGGAGTCAAACAAACACTCTGGACTCCTGCACACCTCATCTCTGCACCCAAAAGTGCGCTCCCTCACCAACACCACTAGGTATATCAGCAGCCAAGTGACAACTCCAATGAATAGTGTGAAATTCCTGCCTATTGGCCATTATATGGGATGCATTTCTGCCTTTACATGTCATACTGCAACTTTCAAAAAAGCTGCGCATCGCTTAGCTTCGTGCAAACTTGCAAAAAAAAACTTTTAAGTGAATGTAAGCGAAGTTATGCAATGCGCAAATGGGGTGGATCATTAACCATGTTTGAGCAGAGCTGAGCACCATGCAAACCCACAGAGACTGTTTAAGCAAGGCTGAGCATCATATCTAACTAAAAAAAAAGTATAAAGCATATCAGTACTTGAATCCAAGACCTACTACACTATACCTCATTACTCAACCAGTCTAGCCACTTGAATATTGCAGGGAAACAATATATCTTCACATATACATCTATATCTTTACATATACTACTATGACCTCTGTTAGCTGTGTGCAGCGAAGCTGCTCGGGTTTACCCATTGCTAAGCACTGCAGAACCAAAATAATTAAATACATCCAGTTTCTATTTTTAGACATATAACAGATGTCAGGTTCACATGTATAAGCGCAGCTCAGCATTGCTAAGTACTGTGCCATGCAAGCTTACATTAAACCTTAAAAGAAAATAAACAAAAACATTTCTGTCCTGTGCTTACTATCTGTCCATACTATTTTCTGGACAGTCCACAAGTATGGGACAGCTCCTACAATGCCACTTGCATGGATTCAATATCCACATACCTCTGATCTCCCTTGGCAGTGCACCTTAATTAATATTGATGGCACGTTGCCGGGGAGGAACCATGGCTGTGTACACAGATAAAGTCTGTATAGGTTCTACACAGTGCCTGCACAGATTTTATTGAATTCTGGGGATAGTCTAATAATAGTAGTAATTTTCAATATTAAAATTTGCTAAAATTGAATAACCATTGTAGAATGTATAGGATGTATATATTGTTACTAGTGATAGTAGTACATGCTACACCTTGTATACATATTTACAGTATTTATAATATAGATGAGCACTGAGGTTACTTATACAAGAGTACAATGTGAGAAAGGGGGCTGATAGTATTAGTTGGAAGTGTAAAATGTGGAGATATAGAAGGCAAAGTAGTATCTCAGAGAATGATTGTAAGTGGAGGCAATTCTGCCTGGTTAGCTTGATATAGAGACATTTAGCTTGCATTGCATTGCATATTAAGGAGGAACAACTACAAGTCATTGAAATCTGAAAATATTTTCTCAGTCTCATTTTGAAATTATGTAATTTGTTTGTCTGTGAGTGAGGGGATGCTATTCTAGAGCTTAAATACTGTATGAGAGTAGATGTTTTTGCTGAAAGTGTTGTGTGTATTTAGTGTGTTGGTTATGTATACTTCTTTAGAGTGTAAATCCCTGGAGGGGAGTATACCACTGCAGGAGGGGAGGACAACTAATGAGGAACATTTGTTAAGCTAGTGTAATATATGAGATAGTTTTAGCTGGGTATATCTTAGGTAGTTTAGGAATTTTAACCAGTTAATTTTGTTAATGACAATACAATATTGTGTACTATTAGGTAGGAGGAAAATGTTATGATTTTATTATAGCATTGTTCAAGTCTAGTTTGTTGAGTTATATATAGGTTTTTGAAGATGGCGGAAGTGTAAGGAAGGCTTGATATAAGGAAAGTTTTTGCTAAGGGTAATCAGCCTTCTCCCATGAGATATGGTTTGGCATGATACACTGTTCCAGGCTTTTTGGTAGTTTTTCCTGATTGCATGTATTATGTGGCAATCAGATTTTAATTTGTCATCTATGAGTATGCCTAACAATTTTTGCAGGAAACTATTTCTGTTGTACTGTGATTAGATGAAGTAATAGAAAATCTGATTTTTGTCACCTGAACAACAGCACGGGGAGAAAAGGATCAGTTTGATCTTCCTTGGATTTAGTATGAGCTGAGATTGATTCAGCCAGGCTCTGACAGATGAGAAGGAATCCTATACATGGAGCCTGCTTGGTAGATTGTAGTAGAGTCATCAGTTTATTGTATTAAGGTGGCGTTTTGCAGCCTTTACCAGGTCATTAATAAATCTATTGAATAGCAAAGATCCTAATATTGATTCATGAGACATGCCCATGGTAATTGGTAGGAATAGAATGGCAAAGTTTTACCATTAAAGATTGTGTTCTGTTTTTAAGATAGCTCTGGAACCATGCTGCTGAGCTAGGTGTGAAGCCTAAGGCTGGGAGTTAATGCAACAGATTTTGGTTTGATGTTGTATTGATAACCTTGGTTAAATCAAAAAATACAGAGAAGACAAATGCATGAAGACTACGAGTTATTTTATTAAGTGTGATAAGCAAGGCAGTGTCTTTGCTGTGATGTGGCCTGAAATCATGTTGGATTTAAGTTAATGAATTCCTGTCTTTTAGGTGCTGAAACAACTGAGATGGAATACATTTTATTTCTATATTTTTTATATAATGGGGAAGGATAGGTATATGTCTGTAATTGGAAACCACTCAAGTACTAACTCTTTTGCCCAACATTTCCTAGAATTTATAAACTCAAACACCCTGGATCAGCTGGTCAACACCCCTACCAGAGGTGACAGCATATTGGACCTGGTCATCACCAACATGGGCGACCGGTGTTCCACACCATAGGTCAACCCCTCACTGGTTAGATCTGACCATAAACTAATCACTCTGGATATCCACATTCTGCCCCCACTCCCGGTCAAAGAAACCACCGTGAAAAACTTTTCAAAAGCAAACTTCATGTTCCTTAAGACCGAGGTGGAAAGTTTCAAAGCCCCCATGCTAAAGGATAACACTGTCCAAGCTGCAGAATCATTTACAATTGCACTCTATGGGCACCTACAAGAATGCATGGATCGTGCTATCCCAAGCAAAACCAAGACTAACTCCTCCAAGAAAAGGAAACCAGTCTGGTGGACCCCTGCCATAAACAAGCTATACAACAGAAGGAGGAAACTAGTACAGAAAAGAGTAAAATCCCAAGAAGGGAAGGCATCCCTGATCAGTATCAGCAAGAAACTATGATCCCTCATAAAATCATCCAAGGCTAGCTTCGAAAGAAAAATTGCCAAGTACTCCAAAAATAACCACAAGGCATTCTTTAGCTATGTCAAGAATCTAAGTGGCAATTCTCAGATCTGCTCGGAGTTAGTGCAGAATGGCACAATATACACTAAATTGACCGATATCGCCAACATCCTGGAAGACAGGTTCACTGCAAACTTCACCCCCCCACCCTCAAAAGGGCCCATAACCATGCCAGAAGAATGTAGTGCCCCTGAAATCACAGACACTCAGGTTAAAACAACCCTCTCCAAAGCCAAAAACACAGCATCAATGGGACCGGACGGTGTCCCAGGCTGCATCCTACACAAGCTCAAAGATGAACTAACCCCTCACCTAAACACTCTGTTCAAACTCAGCCTCTCCACAGGCTACATGCCCATAGAGTGATGCACAGCAATGGTTATTCCACTCCACAAAGGTGGAGCCACAACAGACCCCGGGAACTATCACCCTATAAGCCTGACTTGCTTGGTCTGCAAGACTATGGAGTGCATCATCATGGATCTCATTAACAGAGACATTGGGAACCTCCAGACACTAGACCCTACCCAGTTCAGCTTTTTTAAGGGCAGATCATGCCTTCTAAACCTAGTGAACTTCTTTGAGACAGTAACCAAGGCTATAGATGAGGGAAAGGTGGTCCACACAGCCTACCTAGACCTCGCAAAGGCTTTCAACACCATTTCCCATTCAGATATTATAGACAAGCTCACCAGCCTGAACATAACCCCCTACGTCATGAGATGGGTTGCCAACTGGCTCACAGAACCCACATGGTAAGAGTTGCGGGAGCTAGGTCTGACTCTAAACCGGTTACAAGTGGCGTTCCTCAAGGCTCAGTTCTAGGATCCCTCCTGTTTGGCATATACTTCTCAGAGGTACAGGCAAACACAGGAGGACTATGGCTGACCAAGTTCACAGATGACTGCAAACTAGGAGCTATAATTGACTCTCCGGCTGACACAGACATCCTCCAAAAAGGTCTCACTGAGACAGATACCTGGTGTCAAAACCATGGACTCAAGCTAAATGCCAAAAAGTGCATAGTCATCCCCTTTGGAAAAAACAAAGTACCCACAAACTGCCACATAGGTGGTAGCCCCCTAGACATGGAAGACGTAATAAGGGATCTGGGGACCCAAGTAGATAGTAACCTCTCCTTTGATAATCACATTGCCAAAGTGGTTAGAAAATCCTTCTATGTGGCCCACCTAATCACAAAAGGGTTTGCATCCAGATCAAAAGAGGTCATTGTGCCCCTCTATGCATCACTCATCAGACCCATCATAGAGTACAATGCCCCATTTGGGATGTACCTTACAAGACACCTGAAACAGCTGGAAAGACCACAGAAGTACCTTACCAAGAGGATCACTGGCCTCAAAGAAATGCCCTATGCAGCTTGACTGAAAAAACTCCATCTGTACTCGGTTGCATACCGCCTACTCAGAGGTGATCTCTGCCTGACATACAAGGCCATGTCCAACCCAGAATTGATGGACATGCTCCACCTAAAGATACCATATCCCCTCGAGCCACACGCTCTAGGGATCTAAACCTCACCACAACAATAAATATGACATGCTGGAGAGATAGATTCCTGTCCCAGAGACTTCCCATGCTCTGGAACAAGATTCCAATTTACATTAGGCAGAGATCCTCGCTAACTCTCTTCAAGAGAAACCTTGATGAGTGGATGGGAAACAGAAAGTTTACCCCTGGGATCACTTCAATGGCTCTGCTGGACAGAGGCACAGGGAACTAATCTAAGGGGGCAGCGAAAGTCAACACATTCCGGCTAGGCTTATAAATGCCTTCGGGCAGATAGCCTAGTACCTACCTATGAATCTATGAACCTATAAGAAGAATGATGATATTATAAAGTGGGGGAACTTACGACCCTGGAAATTTAATCAGTGGACATATAAAGGAGGAGAACTTCAAATGGAAATTGATTATTTTATTTTGAGGACGTGAAAGAAGTATTTGGAGGGCATCAGGTGTGGGGGTAGCCACATTCTTTGATTTCCTGTCCTTGCATATTTAAACTGGTGCATGTGAAATAATTCCTGCTTTAAAACTTCAGCTTGGCCAGCTAAAAACTTGGTTATATTCAACTGGACGTATAAGAGAATTTAAGTACCTTTTTCTGCACTTTTTTTTTAAAAATACAGTATTTAAATTGATTTAAACTGTGTATGAAGGAGTGTTGAAGGAATTTTTATCTGAAGTTATTCTGCTCTTCAGTAACTTGAACTAAAGCTAGTGTTGGCTGAATTTTGTTATTTGCTAGTAATTACAGGTGTGGGGGTAGCCACATTCTTTGATTTCCTGTCCTTGCATATTTAAACTGGTGCATGTGAAATAATTCCTGCTTTAAAACTTCAGCTTGGCCAGCTAAAAACTTGGTTATATTCAACTGGACGTATAAGAGAATTTAAGTACCTTTTTCTGCACTTTTTTTTTAAAAATACAGTATTTAAATTGATTTAAACTGTGTATGAAGGAGTGTTGAAGGAATTTTTATCTGAAGTTATTCTGCTCTTCAGTTATTCCCACCCATCCGCCCTGTTTTTGTTTTGGTGTTAATCTTAGTGGCATTGAAACTGCCCGCCCCTCAGCCTGCCTCTGGGCCCATCTCATTTGCTCACTCAACTGAGTGCAGTGAGATCATATTCTGATTTCAGGCACTCCTACTGTGTACAAAGAGAGCATCTGGGAAATAGAAAAAAAAAAAATTTAAGCTTATTTCCTGCCTTTCTTGTTAAGTGGTACAGACTATTTGTAGGCTTCTGAGCCCCCAAGCCCTTCCGTGTTTGAGGGAAGCCTTCTAGCTTGTTTATTTCTTATAACTAGCCAGTTTTCTAGTTTCAGCACTCAAATCTGTTTCTTTGATCTCAGCACTTGTTCAGAAAAAAAAAAAAAAAAAAATTTCATCTGCTTTTACTGTACTTGTGTTTTTACCTACTTCTTTTTACTTTTGCATCATCTTAAAATACTCAATTGTATTTATTACTGCTTGGTGTAACTCATTCTAAGCCTTTTGGTTTAAACACTTGGGCTTCGGACCAGTTAGTTGTTTTGCACTGAGAGGGTTTGTGGTCTGCACTGTTTTGGCAGAACAGGTAGCTTACATCCTTCTAGGTTGAGAACTGCTGATTGAGGGCTCAGTGTCTGTTATTCTAAAAGTGTATTAATTCTGGTTGAAGCACTTGGGCTTTCAAGCCAGTTATTTTACATTAAGAGGGTTCGTGGTCTGCACTCTTGTGGGAGGAGAGGCTGGACTCTGCCCTTCTGAGCTGGGAATTTCTGGTTAAAGGCTTATAGTGCATGCATATCTGAACTGTTCCTTACTGAAGTTGGTGCGCCTTGTTTGCTGTGGCATAGACTGGATTCGGGCCTGCTGGATCTAGCTTTGTTTGTGTAACTTGAGCACTAATCCAGACATTCTCTAAAGTATTCAATGGTATTTATTACTGCTTGGTTGTAACTTGATTAAAGTGTAGCTATCATTCAAGTCTTTTGGATTAAGCACTTGGGCTTCAGAACAGTTGTTTTACATTAGGAAGGTTTGTGGCAAGCACTGTGGTGGCAGGACAGGTAGCTTTCATCCTTCTAAGTTGGGAACTGCTGATTGAGAGCCCAGTGTCCAAGTGTATTAGTTCTGGTTTAAGCACTTGGGCTTCAGGCCAGTTATTTTACATTAAGAAGGTTCGTGGTCTGCACTCTTGTGGGAGAAGAGGCTGGACTCTGCCCTTCTGAGCTGGGAATTTTCTGGTTAAAGGTTTATAGTGCCTGAATATTTGAACTGTATCTTACTGAAATTGGTTCACCTTGTTTGCTCTAGCATAGACTAGATCCAGGCCTACTGAATCTAGCTTTGTTTATATGCTTGTTGTTTGTTTGCTTGTTATTTCCCTTGAAGCTAATTCCACCTAATACGCAACTTCTCAGCGCTTCTGTGGATCACTAGTGATATCTGCATTGCTTACTGTACTTATTTCCTTGTTTCACTTGAAAGAAAGTTACTGTTTGTCGTTTTTGCATTTAGTTACTTGTAACACATTGCACTCAAGTTACCTGGCACTTGCTCACTAAAGCAATTATATAAGTCAGCACTAAAAATTAAAAGCACTACACCCTCACTCCCCACTGGCCCTTGTTTTTAATTAAGGATTTCCCAATATTATTCTAGCATGTCCAAAGGTCAGTTGTCAATCTCCTCTCCGGTCCAGCTGGTGAATCTGGGAATCTTGAGGCAATGTTATAACTGCCTCATGTACACAGACAACCCTCTCCTCCTCCCACATAACACAAATACTTGCGAGAGATGCAGCTATTTAGCCAAACTGGAGGCTGAGCTCTCTCAACTCAGGACTGGCAAGACCAGACAGGAGGAGAAGGCAACTACACACACCACAAAACCAGCCTCACATAATGCTACCACTCCACTGAATCAAACACATAAACACACAAAGACATACTCGGAGGCTCTGAGTAAAAATTTACCTAAACAGCAGAGGCCTCCAAAGCAGACACCCAAACAACTGCTACCTCAAGACACCCCACAAGCAACACATAAACCACAAAAGCAGTGTGCAAAGCAGTCACAGCCCTTAAGGCCAAATACAACAGCAAACATACTTGTCATAGGTGACTCCATAGTCAGACACACTGACGTCCCACTCACCAGGCTGAACAAGGAGAGGGTCACAGTAAGCTGCCTATCGGGCGCTAGAATCCGCCACATAACACAAGCACTCGGGTCACTCCATGGCAAGTACAAATATGACACAGTCATTGTCCATGCTGGTGTGAACGACCTGAGACGTACCTCCCTGGACTACATGAAAAGAGACATAGAGGAGCTCTCTGATTATGTAGCCCAGGCAGGTATGACCCTAACCCTGAGCAGTATCCTTCCTTCACCAAGAATGATGCCACAATATAGAGACAAGATGATCAGCTTTAACAATTGGCTTAATGTCTGGTGTCATTCAAAGGGGATCCAGTGTCTGTCTGCCTGGGATGACATGCTTGACAAGCCACGCTGCTTCGCAAGGGATGGCTTGCACCTGTCACCCCTGGGATTCCGGATATTGGCTAAGGCTCTTGCCACCCCATAGTGCCTTTTTTAGGCAAGGCTCAAATTCTAAACCTACCACCCTAGAAAACAAAAATGGGAAGAAACTGAGGGTAATGCTGCTCAATGCCAGAAGTCTAAATCTCAAAATGCACGCACTCGAGGCCCTTCTCAGTATGGAGAACATCGATGTCTGTGCTGTAACTGAAACCTGGTTCAAGGCTCCTGAGAGCACCCCAGCACTATTAGGTTTTACCTCATATCATGCGTTCCGGACCCAAAACCCGGACCACACCACAAAAGGAGGGGGTGTATCCATATTCATAAAGGATACTCACACCTCCAGGTTGGTGGCAACGCCGAAGCTCGGAAACCATCCAGGTGCAACTAACCATAGGCAAAACTGCTCTACAAATTGTAGCATGCTACAGGCCACCCTCTCAAACTCAGGAACCCCACACAGCCTTCCTGAAGACACTGGAGGGTATAAATGTATCTCCAAACACCATCATATTGGGTGACTTCAACTACCCGAATATAGACTGGGAACATTACTCAAGCCCTAACTTTCTAGCCCAACGGTTCCTGGAGTTCATAAATTCAAATGCCATGGAACAGCTAGTCACTGTTCCCATGAGAGGAGAAAATATACTAGATCTCATTGTCACAAACATGGGGACAAAATGCTCCACACGGAAGTATATCCCTCATTGGTGAGATCTGATCATAAACTAATCTCACTGGAAATCCACATCCCGCCCCCACCCCAAGCAAAAAAGACCATAGTGAAGAACTTCTCTAAAGCAAACTTCACACTACTCAAGACTGGTGTGGTATCCTTCAAGGCCCCTGAGCCAGAGGAAACCACAACCCAAGCTGCGGAAGCCCTTACAAATGCCTTCTATGAACACCTCCAGGACTGCATGGATCAGGCAATCCCAAATAAAACCAAGACTCTTTCCACAAAGGGCAAACGTCCAGTCTGGTGGACCCCAGCCATTAACAAACTTTACAATAAGAGGAGAAAGCTATTACATGATAGAACAAAATCCATAAAAGGGAAGTCACCCTGATCATTATTAGTAAAAAATACGAGCACTCATAAAATCAACTAAGGCCAATTTTGAGAGAAAAATTGCCATGGATTCAAAGGACAATCATAAGGCCTTTTTCAGCTATGTTAGGAACCTGGGTGGAAACTCCCAGATATGCTCAGAATTAGTCCAAAATGATACAAAAATCACTGAACCCACAGACATTGCCAACATACTGGCAGACAGGTTCAGTGCAAACTTCACCCCCCTCCCCCTAAAGGAGAGATAACTATCCCAGGCGAGTGTAGCCTCCCGGACATCTCAAATGCGCAGGTGAAAGCTGCTCTCTCTAAAGCTAAAAACACAGCATCAATGGGACCGGATGGTGTCCCCGGCTGTGTGCTACACGAGCTAAATGAGGAATTAAACCCGCACATAAGGCAGCTGTTTAATCTCAGCCTTACCACAGGATACGTGCCCAAGGAGTGGCATACGGCAACTGTGGTCCCACTCCACAAAGGCGGTGCCTCTACGGACCCTGGTAATTACCGCCCCATAAGCTTAACAAGTCTAGTCTGCAAAGCTATGGAGAGGATCATAATGGAGCTCATAAACAAAGATATAGGGGACTTGCAGACATTGGACCCGACCCAGTTTGGCTTTGTCAAGGGAAGATCATGCCTTTTGAACTTGGTTGACTTCTTGAAACAGTCACCAAGGCCATTGATGAGGAAAGGCAGTCCATACAGCCTACCTTGACCTTGCAAAGGCTTTCGACACAATACCCCACTCGGGTATTGTAGAAAAACTTACCAGCTTAAATGTAAACCCATATGTCACAAGATGGGTTGCAAACTGGCTTAAGGACAGAACCCACAGGGTTAGAGTTGCTGGCGCTGTGTCAGACTCCAAGCCAGTCACAAGTGGTGTCCCACAGGGCTCGGTCCTTGGCCCCTATTGTTTGGCATCTACTTCTCAGACGTACAGGCCAACATGGGAGGACTTTGGCTGACAAAGTTTGCAGACGACTGCAAACTGGGCGCCATAGTGGAAAGTGCATCGGACACGGATATCCTTCAGAAGGGACTCACGGAAACAGATAGCTGGTGCCAGAGCCATGGCCTGAAGTTAAACGCCAAAAAATGTATAGTCATACCCTTCAGGAAAAACAAGGTAACCCCAAGCTACCATATAGGTGGCAATCCACTAAGCACAGAAGAGGTTATCAGGGACCTGGGGACCCAGGTTGACAGTGGCCTTTCTTTTGACACTCACATTGCTAAAGTGGTTAGAAAGACCTTCTACATTGCCCACCTGATCATGAAGGGATTCACATCCAGATCTAGTGAGGTCATTGTTCCCCTGTACTCTTCACTTATCAGACCAATGATCGAGTACAATGCCCCATTCGGGATGTATCTCACCCGACATCTGCAGCAATTGGAGAGACCCCAAAAGTTCCTCACCAAAAGGATAAAGGGACTCCAAAATCTGTCATATGCTGCCAGATTGAAGAAACTCCAGCTCTATTCAGTCGCATACCGTCTGCTCAGAGGTGACATGTGCCTGACATACAAGGCTATGTCCAACCCGGAATTAATGGACATGCTCCACCTCAAAAAATCCAAATCCACCAAAACCACTAGAGCAAGCGACTTAAACCTTAGCACGGATATAAATAGGGCGTGCTGGAGGGATAGATTTATCACTCAGAGACTCCCTATGCTGTGGAATAAAATCCCGGTCCATGTGAGGCAGAGCACCTCGCTGACTCTGTTCAAGAGAAATCTAGACCTGTGGATGGGAGATCGTAGGTTTACCCCAGGAATCATCTCTGTGTCACTGCTGGACAGAGGCACAACAAACTAATGGGCACAGTATTTTTTCATATAAGGGGTGGCGTAAGCCACAATAATTTGGGCTAGGCTTATAAATGCCTTAGGGCAGATAGCCTAGTATAAACCTATGAACCTATATAGTTACTGTGTTTTCAGATCATAGAAGTCTTTGGGTGGAGACTGTAAAGGAAGAGAGGAGCAATAAAGAAGGGAAAGGAATAAAAAGTTGCTTGGGAAAGATGTAAATGAACAAGTGTTAGATAAAGAAATTAAATTTGTTAATGGAAGAAAAGAAGAGCCATTACCTTTTTAGTGAAGTCAGTAAAAATAAACAATTTTTAATGAGGGAACTGAAAGGTAAAGAAGAGAAGCTTAAACAGGAGGAAATTGTGGATATCATAGAAGAGAATATTAAGAAGATGTATTAAGGATTCTAATTTGATGAAAATAGTTTGGGATTCCAATTTTTTCAAATTATGCAAGGGAGTTGCTTAACCAAGAAATAACATTGGGTGAAGGGGAAAGGTGTAAGATTTTTCATTGAAGATTCTGCTTCAGTAATAGAGAGGATGGGGTATGGCTTATACTAAACTTTTGAATAAAAAGTGAAGAAAAGCCTTGCTGAATTAGTTAATGAGTAGTCAAGATGCAGGGGAACAAAGAAATGTGTATGTGTTGGTGTTATTAAATATATTTGGAAGAATGGAGGAAATGTTTTAAAATTTAGAAAAGAATCATGTTAAACAATTCAGATTAGAACATATTTATGAAGATTATTCAAAAGGGATTTGAATGTGTGTTAGATGAAATTATTGCATACGGTATATATGGGATTAAAGGAAGAAACAGTCAGGAATTATTAGTTATTATAAAGGCAGTAATAGATATATTTCAAAGGGAAGAGGAGATTAGAATTTTAGTAGAAGATATGAACAAGTCTTTTGATAATTTCGATTATAATGCCTTATATGAGATTTTAACAGAATATATGTTTATAGTTAAGTATTAGTCTAGCTGCCCTTGTGGACCATTTTAAGCCTAGCCAGTTTTCCTCTTTGTACTCGAATTAACCTATCCCATTTGGTTAGAGATTGACCTTACCCATCCCACAACAATAATGATGATAATAATAATAATAACAATAATAATAATGATGATGATAATAATAATAACAATAATAATAATGATGATGATAATAATAATAATAATGACAACAATGATGATGATAATAATAATAACAATAATGATGATGATAATAATAATAATAATAATAATAATAATAATAATAATAATAATAATAATAATAATAATAATAATAATAATAATAAATACCTGCAAAAGCAACAGTGGTTAAGATGTTGATCCCAAGAGGGCAGAATGCAATAAGTTTTCTTCCTCACCTTCATCATCGCTTTCTGAGGCTGGGACTGTCCTGTTGACTCTCAGTGGCAGGATACTTAAGTTATATATAACAGGAGAGCCTCACCTAACTGCTGCCAAGTTAAACAGGTGCTTCCACTGATGGTGGAATCTGACTAGACACTGTTGCTAACATTATATTGTAAGTAAAGGAACAAGAGCTGCAGGTTTCCTGGAGGGAATACATTGAAAGTTTGTTGTCTTTTTCTGGATGGAAGGCATTTCTACCCAATTTCTATGCCACTCACAGTAACTATAAAACTTCTGCAGAAACAAATTTTTAATGTCTTATGAAAAATCTTCTGAAATTATGCTAAATTCATTCATGGGCTGATGTAAATCAGAGTATAGATATAAAGATACAACACTGACATCAGTAATATAATTCATGCACTCCTACAGAAAACTGAGGGAATTCCTTCACCTTTTTTATTCTAATGAGGATATCATTACTATTGCAGGAAAAAAAAGCACAACTGCTCTGTTACAGGAACTTTTTTCATCCAAGAGAAACATTCCTAGTTGCTAAAAGTCCAAAAATATGTGCTAAATGTTCCCTTAACAGAACATTTTAGACTGTATAGAATAAAAATTCAAAGTGTGTCACCCATCAGCTCATGGAGCTGTTTGTTTATTGTATAAATCATCAGAAATAATGGATGAGCAAATTGCTGTAACTAAGGAAATTATTATTTGAGCTGGAGCATAGGATCTGAATTGCCTAGGGATAGCAAAGCCTTATCATCTTCAACTCTGTTGGCTGTTAAACAAGCAATTAGTTGAAAAAGGAAATCAAAGTGAAAACCAACTCTATTTAAAGTATTGACTATTATAAAATAGATAAAAGAACTGGAATCAGAATGTGTAAACAAGGGTAGGAGCAAATTACATAGAAATAAGTGGAAATTGTGGGAACAAAACATGCAGAATAATGTTCAATAGGAGCAGTGAGGTTTAAGGGAAGGCAGGAATTCAGCAATGTATGTAATGCTGGACTGATTATAGTTACAAGAAAAGAAAAAGTATGTGGTATATAATGTATCTAAATGGAAAAATGTTAATATAGTTTGCTTTTTGTTAATGTATGCTGACCTATGTCTTTTGTGATAATTTAATAAAAGTGTTTAAAAATATTTATGTTAATCTGAAATTAGATTTTGTTTGTTCCATCAATTTCTGAGTTTCCCAGTACATAGGCAATGCCTCTAGTTACTTTAACCCTCATCAAGGAAGGGAGGTTCTTGGACAAGTAAGTATTGTGATATGAAGAACTCAGCTAGTTTATCATTTTTTCTTAGTTATAGGAAAATGTAAACAAAGCTTAGAGTATAGTGAGTGGAATTTTCTTTCTACAGTGAGGACTACCCAGACTGTATGTCTTTAGACACTAAAAAGTGCTTATTGTGCAATGGCTCCCCTTATCAACACACAGCTATGAGTATTATGGTCATAAGTAGACAAGCCTGGATGTCACCAGAAATTCTGCCTGAAGCCTTACATAATTAAATTCTAGACAGCTCAGTTTAAGGAACCTTTGCTCTTCTACTTCAAAGCTGTTTAAATCGTGGGAGAAAAAAAGAAAAGTTTATTTAACAGCAGCCATATTGCTCAACCATCCAGATTTTTGCAGAATGACCAGATTTTGTCTCTAGTTTTGGTTTGTTCCTCATAAAACTTGTGTTTTTCTGGCAAATCTGAGGACTGAAGTCACTAAATTATGACAGACATTTGAATTTCAGACTTTGTTTCATTCTGAAAACGCATCCTGATGTAATACTTATTATTCTAGGCACTTTCTAAGCTTGTAAGTGCAATATTTAAAATGTGTCCCTGTTGTAGGGCCTTTGTCCCTCCCCCATTAGTTTTGGATTTGTCTAGATTTCTCATGCTAAGAGATTGAGAGGTGTGACAGCAGCAAGAAGAATATTTTTTTCTATCCATTCCATCTTTCCACAGAAGATATCTAGTCTCTATAGAATATTTTCATGGACACATTGCAAAACATCCTCCACCCTCTAAATGTTATATGTCAAAGCAGTATAAAGCAGTGCACTCGAAAGACTGACTAAGTGATATCAGTGTATTACCCTGTTATTTAGTATTTGCTCTAAGTTAACTGGAAGACATAAAGTAAACATTTACTTAATTGTTCTGCAGCATTCCTTTAAAAACCAAATGTGTTTAATGTTTCAGTTGTAGCACATTTACTTTATCTTGTTAAAAAGACCTAGAGTAGAAGCTTGTGGTCCTATAATTTATTTTCTAAATGCCTGACAAAGAATGGAATGACATTTGATGTTATATATCCATTGCAGATGTATAACTTATAACAGTTTTGCTTTATTTATTTTGATTGGAATATGGAGGGATATATGGATTTATTTTGATTAGGTTAATCCTGCTGAGCCGGGCTCATTTTTAGAGGAATGGGGATTTTTCTCTTAACATATGTATTTAGTTTGCAGCTTATACGTGGTGCCACAAAATAACATCTTTTTTGTGCCGTATTTTATTATTCATGTTATACCTTGTAGGTACATTTGGAATGTTTGAGCTTTCTGTAATGGTGGTTTCAAGATTTATGAAGCATTTTGACTTATGTTTAAGTTTAAAGATGGTCATATATGTTGTAGGTGTCTTTATGCTCTCCTGACTCCTCTTATTTTTTGAATATGTTTTAGATGTAACTTTTGATTATTGTCAAAGGTGAGTGTTATTTATTGGAAATTGAGCCGAGTATGTGTGTGCAGTCATTGTTAGGCATACCTGTCAACCTCTTAGAGCAAGAAATCTGGACAAAAGCCCCAAAATAAGGACAATTTTAAATATTGCTCTTACAAACTTAGAAGGTTGATAGAATAACAGGTTTTGCATTAGAATGAATAAAGTCTGAAACCCAAATGTTTGTCATTATTTTCTATTGTCATTCTTTAATGATTTACCACTAATTTGTCAGAAAACCACAATTTTATGAAAAAATAGACCAAAAATGTGAGGCAAAAATCTGGACATTCTGCAAAAGTCTGTAAAGTAGAGAGTTATGTACTTTGCAGTACAGGCCCTGGAGCAGTACATTATAGTTAGTTATGTAATGACAACACTACTGCAATACACAGGTCTGAGATTTGTACTACAGAAATATATGTGGCATATGATAGGAGATAGACAGTCATTTTTGTGTAGGACAGTGACACAGCGCATGAGTGCTGATCAGTGTGAGTACAATGGACATCAAAGCTAGACAGATACAATTCCACTGCACAAATGAAGCACACTGTCTTGAAGGTATGAGCAGGTAGCATATACTATGGACTAAAGTTGTGATGCATGACACTGGAAAGTAGCAGGATACTTATACTCCACTGCAGGCCACCATTGTGCTGCACTTACAACACATATACGCCATGGCAATACCACGCACTAACCAATGTCAGCCAATGTGCACTATCTGACAGCCAAATAGCTGCAAACACATGGGATAGTAGATGTAAATGGCACAGGCATAGTCATAGACAAGGGCAAGTGTGCATTAACTGTATGGTGAACAGATAGGCATGTGGTATTAAATGAAGTCTAGTGCACATGTTCTAACCTCAACACATAAACCTATAACTCTGGGTTCATACCCAATTCCTGTTTGTCTGCAATTCACAGTCATTGTCAGGAATACCGGGTAGTATGAATGGCAGCAGAGCAGTTACAGTTACAGTTGTACTTTATATGACACATAAAGCATATTGAGGCTGTTAGCAATGGTGAAAGTAATTAGCAGCATTCAAAACAAGGACAGTAAAGCAGATGAGTCAGAGATACATAGGTAGAACACTAGTCCAAACTGTCCTATATACATACCCCTATACCTGGGCAAGTACTCATGCCTCTTCTGGTATATCAACCTTGTATCTTGTATCTTACCAAGTGCAAAAAAAAAAACAGAAAGAAAAGGAAAAGAGGTGTGTTCATAAACAGTGATAACTGCATACAGCTGCACAAAATGTGTACATTTGTAAAAGCAATTATGATGAGGTCATATTTACTGTGTAACTCTGTCTCTCTCCCAACCTGTTCTTCCCATTGGTAGAAAAGGTCATGGTGGCACATCTTTCATTTGCTGTAGCAATGCTGGCATTGCTTAACAGAGTGAGTGATGCTGTGGTATCACTTACCGCTAGGCAGGCATTAACCTTGTAAGGAGGTCCTCACAGGATTTCTGTAGCAAATTGTCATGGTGGTGCAGATATAGGAGGTAGAGAAAGATTTTTTTTTCTTTTCTACACCAGACAGGAGCCCTCCGAGAAAGTAGCCAGGGGAATTTTAGTAGATTTGCTTCAATACATGAGAGAAACCCACCACATGCAGTAACAGACAGCATGGCAGTGCACATCTACAGTGGACATGCATAAAGGGGTAGGGGGCAAAGAAGGAACCAGACTTCTGCATCACCACCTAATATATACCAACATGCCAACAGACTGTAAATTACCAAGGTGTGATGCCATTACACCCCTATAGACAATTGATTGGATTGCAAAAAAGACTGCTTCCATGTGGATATTATGGAGCTGCTGAGGCATGCACAGAGTACTTCATATTGTACCATATGTATGAATGTGCAGACATGGTCGTCACTGCTCATTGCAGGATGTAGTACACACTGTGCTTATCATGCAGTAAGAAGTGTGTATGCAAAGTTGTTTCACCAGCATAGCTGCTTTGCTACAACCCATAACAGATTCAGATGACTGACCATCACCACTGCAGTGCTTATCTCACTATTGAAGGTTTGCCAGTATAGCAAGTGGATTTTCATAATAGCTTATGAAAGTGTTTTGTGATGTCAAACATTCTTCCACATCAGCTGTGGAAAGGGTGCACAGGCAAGTGGGAATAATAAATGGATAAGCTTACAATATTTTATTGGAGGTGTTGCTCAACAGCAGCCTGCAGACAGGTGGATGGAAAGCATGGGGGTTAGAAATGGGGAGTGGGAGCAGACAGGGCATAGGTGTAGGCATCAGTAATCCAGCAGATGTACAGCTGATGGGCAGTGATTAGTGGATCTGCTACACTTCACTTGTAGCTGACACAGACAAAGACAGATGTGTTTGACAGCACATTCTCTGCTACAATGGTTTAGATGACATGCAGTGAGAATAGTGTGGGGTGGGGAAACAGACCTGATAACTGATGTGGGATGTGTATGTGGGACTTACATCAATGATACTTGATTGCACACAGTTTGCACCACAGTCTGTCACTTTTGGCCCACTGTGAGGAAGTGGCCTGTGATAATGGAGTATGGTAGGGATGGCACTTGTTGCAGTCACTGCTGCCTTGTCAGTGTGAAAGTAGTACAGCCAGTGTTACACATATGTGTTTCTAGTCTCCACTCATACATAGCCGGTGTTAGGCACCCGCGAAACCCGCGGCCGCGGGGAGCCCCCGATTACATCCCAGTGAATGAGGGCCCCCATGCAGAAGCTGCGAATTTCTCTGTCCCCTTCGCTCTTTGCTCAGCAAAGCACCTTTTGGACGTCCACACGGCTCAGTAACATCACCGCGCAACTGCAAACTGTTTTCCTCCTCTTTTTTTTTTTTTCGTGCCTGTAAGCACAGGACCTGATTGGCTGCAGCAGCCAGGAAAAGAACTTGTTTTTTTTTTTTTTGACATGTAATAATGTCCAACCTGTCACTGGATAAGGAGGTTGAACTGGTAAATAAAAGGTTTAAGGTAGGAAAGCAGGATTTAGCAGTCTGCTATAATAACTGGATGTGAGATGTTTTGTTTAGCATGTGTAGATAGCATCAGGAGCCAGTCAGAGATAGTTTTTAAATTTTAGTATCATTGAATTAGAACGTTGACAGAATTAGAGTGCATGCATTAATACACATTTTTTTAAGTAAAATAACTCTTAACTGTAGTGAATGACTTCATTTGATGATTACAGTCCACCCCCTTTTTTTTCTGAAAGTGTCAGGGAGTTTAAGAAGGTCGGAGTGAAAATATGAGCCAAAACCAAGGACACGAGAGACGTTGCATAGAGCAAGTTAGAGATTAAACAGTGTACGGTATGGGCAGCCAAGTTTATTTTGTGTGGAGAGGGGACAAGGCAAAGTTAAAACCCAAAAAGATTGCTCTCCCTTGGACTAATATTTGAAACTTGTCAAAAGCGGAGTCAGTGTTCTAAGTCCTACACAAATTAAACAAATACTACACCTTTCAACTTTTCAGATTTTGGCAGAATGCCCATATATTTGCCTCGTATATTTGGTCTGTTCGTCACAAACATTTATGGTTTTGCATCAAATTATTGAGGGTTGAAGTCCCTAAAAGATATACATTTCAGTCTTGGACTTCATATCTCTCAGTAAATAAATGCTAATGCAAAGCTTATTACCCTACTACTTTCTAAATTCATAAGCGCCATATTTTGGGTCTGTGACCTCCATTATATTTAGCTTTGCACATATTTATTGCACTTGGAGGTGGAGAGGTATAACAAACCCATAAATATAAATTATGTAAAACCCATAAATATAAATTATGTATTTCATGTTATGTATGTTGCAACATGAATATATTTTGTTTCTTAGGGGAGATCTTTGTTCATAGGTTGGCACTAGGCTATCAGCCCTAGGGTCTATACAAGCCTAGCCATAACAATTCCCTGGCTATTTCTTCACAGAATACTTACTTCCCTGGTCCCCTGTTTAGCAGGGTGATTGACGTGATCCCCGGGGTGAATTTCCTATCTCCCATACAGTCGTCAAGGTTACTTTTCAAGAGGCAAATCAAACAAAGCAGTACTGGATAAAAAGCCTCTGCAGAACCAAGAAAATGCAATATCCAAACAGAAGAGGCTCACCACAGTTTGTTAAAGTCTGAAGAAGCGTTGTTGAAACATGAAAGCGCTTACTTTTACTGCAGTATTAAATTGTTTTATTTTATTACGTGGTCGTGGTGAGCCTCTTCTGTTTGGATATTGTACTTTTGAAGAGGGCCAAAGAGGTGCGCAGCTTGACATGTATGGGCAGTCTATGGTTCAGGAACATATCCCCCCAGCATGTTTTGTTCATTGTGATGACCAGGTTTAGATCCCTGGAGTGTGTGGCTCTAAGGGATTGGGATTTCTTTAAGTGTAACATGTCCAACAGCACTGGGCTTGACATGGCCTTGTACATGTTAAGCAGAGATTGCCTCTGAGTAAGTGATATGCGACAGAGTATAGCTGGAGTTTTTTAGACAGTCAGCACAGGGCATCTGCTTTAGGCCTGTGATACTTTTAGTGATGTATTTCTGTGGCCTTTCCAGTTGTTGCAGATGTCTTGTGAGGTACATACCAAATGGGGAGCTCTACTCCTATAGTGGATCTAATGAAGGATGAGTCCAGCAGGACAATGACCTCCTTTTTTCTGGATGAAAAGCCCTTAGTGATGAAGTGTGCCACATAGAAGGATTTCCTGACTGTTGTGGCTATGTGGTTATTGAAGGTGAGACCACTGTCCACCTGTGTCCCTAAGTCCCTTATCACACTTTCAGTGTTTAGTGTACTGCCACTTGTGGTAATTCATGGGTACATGTTTTTTCCCAAAGGGAATAGCTATACATTTCTTAGCATTGAGCTTGAGCCCATGGCTCTGGCACCAAGCATCTGTTTCTGTAAGGGCCTTTTGTAGAATATCCACATCATTTGTGGATTCAATAATGGCTCCCAGTTTGCAGTCATCAGCAAACTTTGTTAGCCAGAGTCCCTTAGTGTTGGCCTGTACTTCAGAGAAGTAGATGCCAAACAAGAGCAGTCCCAGGACTGAACCCTGAGGTATTCCGCTTGTCACTTGTCTGGAGCTGGAGTTTGAGTCGGCTACTTTTACAGTGTGGGTTCTGTCAGTAAGCCAGTTGGCAACCCATCAAGTGATGTAGGGATTAATGCCCAACTTAGTAAGTTTATCTATGATTCCAGACTGGGGGATGGTGTCGAAGGCCTTGGCGAGGTCCAGATAGGCTGTGTGGACCACCTTACCCTCATCCACGGCTCTGGAGACTGATTTGAAGAAGTCATTCAGGTTGAGGAGACAAGATCGGCCTTTTACGAAACCAAGCTGGGTGGGGTCCAGTGTTTGAAGGTTGCCAATGTCTTTGTTTATAAGTTCCATGGCTTTGCAGATCAGGCTGATGGGATGATTGTTCCCGGGATCCAAGGTGGATCCCCCCTTGTGGAGTGGGATAACTGTAGCTATGTGCCACTCATTGGGCACATAGCCTGAGGTAAGGCAATGATAAAACGTGACACTTAGGTGAGGTGCCAGTTCATTTTGCAGTTCATGTAATACACAGCCCGGGATGTCGTCTGGTCCCATGGATGCTGTATTCTTAGCTTTGGGGAGTGTGTTTTTTTACCTGTGTGGCTGTGATTATCAGAATTTGGCAATCATTTGGTATTGAGATGGGCCCTTTAGGGGGTAAGAGGGGGGTGAAGTTGGCACTGAATCGATCTGCCAGGATATTGACAATATCCTTGGAATCAGTATATTTAATGCCATTCTGTTGTAGCTCAGAGCAAAACTGAGCATTGCCATTTAGATTCTTGACATAACTATAGAATGCCTTGTGGTTGTCCTTGGAATCTTTGGCAATTTTATTTTCGTAACTAGCTTTGGAGGATTTTATGAGGGGATCTCAGCTTCTTACTGAGGCTGGTAAGGGAGTTTTTTTGCATCCTGGGATTTTCTTCTTTTCTGCAACAGTTTCTTCCGTCTGTTGTACAGTTTGTTTATGGCAGGGGGAACTACCAGATTGGGTTCCTTTTTTTGGAGGAGACCATCTTGGTTCTATTTGGAATGGCATGATTCATGCATGAGTGGATGTGCTTGTACAGTGCCTTAGTGTAAGATTCAGCAGTCAAACTTTCAGTTCCTGTCTGCATGAGTGTCATGAAGTTTGTCACTTTTGACCTGAGTAGCATGAAGTTGGCTTTGGAGAAGTTTTTTTATGGAGGTTTCCATACTTGGGGGGTAGGATGTGGACATCAAGGGTGATTAGCTTATGGTCAGACCTGACCAATGAGGTGGGGAGCACTGGTGTGGAGCATCACTCTTCCCATGTTGGTAATGACCAGGTCTAGGATATTTGAGCCCCTGGTGGGACTATGGATTAGCTGATCCAGGGCATTGGAATTTATGAATTCCAAGAACCGTTGGGCAAAGGTGTTGGTACCCAAGTAGTTTTCCAATTAATGGCAGGGTATGTGAAATCACCCAGTATTACGGTGTTTGGTTGTATCTTAATATGTTCCAGTATGTATAGAAAGGTGTAGTGAAAATCTTGGGGCATGGTGGGGGATCTGTAGCAAGCTACAATTTGGATTGCAGTCTTACCTAGTGTTAGTTGCACCTGTAGAATTTCCGATGCATTGTGTTGGACAATGAGCTTGGAGGTGTGAATATCCTTGGTGAATATGGCCACTCCTCCGCTTTTACTGCTTCGGTCCTGGTTTGGTGGCCGAAAAGTGTGGTAAGAGTTGTAGCCTGGTGTTGCAGGGGTGCTCTCTGGAGCCTTGAACCAGGTCTCAGGTACTGCACAGATGCAGCATGAACTAAAAGACTGCTTCTGAGGGGTGGCAGTGACAGGGTGATAGTTTGACTGAAGTGCCTAGGGGGCCCCAAACCTGAGATTTGCTGGGGGCCCCCAAAATGCTAACACTGGCCCTGCACCCACAGGTGTATGTTCCAGTGTACAGGAACATAAATATTGCTGTATCAGCATCAATGGCTTGAGAAGTTCTCCCCAGCAGAGAATGAATGAATTGTTACTGCAGGCTCTCAGTGAATATGGATGATGGATTCTGTGCGCAAAGAAGACTGGCTAAACCTTCCTGGAGCATTTGGATTGAGAACTGGTTGCAGATGTCAGCACTGTAGGTGGTCAGAACAGATCGGTACAACAGCTCTGCCACAGAATCAATGTGGGAGCTGAACTTGATGTTGCATCGCATCTCTGTTGGAGATTCCCCAGGTTGGTATTTCTATATATCACAACCATGATCTTGTGACACACCACTGACAGAAGCTTCTGAGTGTTAAACACCATCTAATCTCTCCTGCAGCTATATCAGGAAGTCAGGCATGGCAGCCTACACCACAAGGTGCATTGTCTACATTCTGTGCAGAATCTGTTTCCTGAAATGTTGATGCAGTGAGCAGTGTCGTGTGAGATTGCAACATATTAGCAGTCATCTGCTTTCACAAGTGTTACAGGCATTACTTTATGTACTGTATAACAAAGTTCAGTTTTAAAAATATAATCATAGCAAGCATTTATCTCTGTCTAATAATTCCACTAAGCCTACACAGTCTTTTCTTGTCTTGCAGTATGACTCTACTAAATGCAGTGTTTTGTACTATTACTTTTCCTAATTTCCTGATATGTAGGTTGTCACTATGCTCTTGTACAGAAAGATGATACAACTCTAAACTGTTTCTGAGGTTTCTATGTGTTAGCAGCTATTCCTGAATGCTATTTATGTGTAACAGATGGAAGATATCGGTGAATAAATGAGATGAAAAAATGTGATCAAAAGATCAGAAATGGAAATTTGTCTGAAATTATTGCCTTATGCAAGGACAAGCCCTTGCCCCATCATTAGTATCACCTCCAGGTTCATTGTAAGGTCAGGTTTCATTTAAATAGACAAAAATACAGTATTCTCTTGGCATAAGTCTAGAAATGCAGCCATATTAAAACAGGCATTCACAGCTTGCATACAATTTCAGTGAATATACTTTCAATCAGTGAAAATAACCTGCAATCAAGAATACTGATAAGAACAGAATGTCCAGTACATCAAGTACAAACAGATTTTGTTTGTATGCTACAAGGGTGGGGAACCAAGGCTGAAGAGGAATGTAGAGATTTGCAGGGTTTTGGTATTATTAGGAGACACTTCAGACAAAGTTATTAAGTTAGTTTGTTTGGACTGATATGCAGAATTGCACTACAGACACTTGAGTATGAGAACAAAAGTCAGGTCAAATATCCAGCAATCCAGAATATTAATTATACTCTTTTATTTATTTTATTTTACATTTGTTGACCGGGATAGTCCTACTGGATACATGTCCATTTTCAGCGGAGGCCCAGGGAGAAAAGCTCCAAAGGTATACATATACAATCATTACAATGTCATGTCGAACAGGAGTAATCATAACATAATACAAATATAACACATTTTGCAGTCTAGTTAAATTTATGGAAATATACCACTTATTCTAGTACATTTAAATTTGTTCAGTCTAACAATCTTCTAAAATGGCTTAACAAAGATATTTGAATAGCACTTACAGACATAGGATAGATACACCAGTATGCATAAAGATTTAGTCAGGCTTGGAGCAGGGACATATCCATTGAGACTTGAAATACTCCTTGAGAGCTATTTTGAATTGAGATAGGGTGGTATCCAGGGTAATGTTAGCAGGAAGGGAATTCCAAATTTTGCCAGCAGAGTTGGCGAACAGGGAGTCACCGAGTTGTTTGATTTGATGGTTTGCACTAATAGTCTGTTAGATGACCGGAGTGATCTGGGGTTGGAGTGGGGGTAGATGATGTTTTTCAGGGAAGGTGTATTATCTGGTTGGTTAAGTGATTTGTGAGCAACAATGAGTTGATTATACTGAATCTGCCTGGGTAGCTCTAGCCATCCAAGATAGTTTAGATTTTTACAATGATGGGTTCTATACGGTAGACCAGTTGCAAATCTAGCTATGTTATTATAGCAGCTTGAGAGTTTAGTAAGATCAGATTTATTTAGGTTGGCCAGTAAAGGGGAAGCATAGTAGAGTGTAGAGAATAGATGGGAGCAGGCAATGGAGGTCCTAGCATATGGGTAAAGGAATGTCTTTATCCTATAAATTGAGCCCAGTTTTTTGTTAATGGTTTTGATTGTTTTGTTGATGTGCACATCAAACTTAAGATTGTTGTCTATAATAACTCCTAGTAGTTTTGTATAGGTATCTGGATGGATAATGGTACCGTTATTAGCCTTAATAGAGAGAGATAACGCCGTGGATCTTTGAGTGGGGGTGAAAAGTAGGAGCTTTGTTTTATTAGGGTTGAGAATCAGACAGCGAGCGGCAGGCCAGTTCTCTACTAGGTTGAAAGTACTCTGAGTTATTGATAGCAGTTCTGTTTGCGAGGTGGCAGTGCAGTTCAATGTTGAGTCGTCTGAATATTGAATGCAGATGGCTTCAGGAATTACAGTGTGGAGGTCATTGATAAAAATGGAAAACAGAAGTGGTCCCAAGATAGATCCCTGTGGGACACCTAGATTGTTGGGTAGGAGGTTTGAGAGTTTGTTCTGCCATAAGACGGATTGTTGTCTCTTGTGCAGGTAGGATGCAAACCATCGGAGAGGCTGATTACTTAGGGACATTGTTGCCAGGGTGTTTATGAGAAGATGGTGGTTAACCTTGTCAAAAGCCTTTGACAGGTCCAAGAAAAGGGCTGAAGATCGCTTGTTGTTGTTCCTGTTGCATTAGAGAAGATGAGGAGAGCTATGGTGGTACTATGATATGGCCTGAAGCCATGCTGGGAGTTAGCCAATAGATTGTTTTGGGTTAGAAAGTTCAGGAGTTGTTTACGGACTCATTTTTCCATTATTTTTGCCAGAAGTGATAAGATGGCTATGGGTCAGTAGAGTTACCACCTTTATGGAGGGGTATGACATGAGATATCTTCCAGATAGAAGGGACTGAGGCTTCTGATATGGACCGATTAATTAGAATGGAAACAAGGTACGCTATGGTATCAGCAGCTTTTTACAAATATTCGGCTGAGAGAAGGTCTGCGGCTAGGGTAGTAGGTTGTAATTTTTCGAGTAGTGAACGAATGAAAGCTGTAGAGACTGGTTGGAAGCTAAAGGAGGTCTGGGAGCTGGGAGTGCTATCCAGTGGGTTAGAGGAGTTAAGGGGTATTTGGCATGCAAGGGCTTGGATGGTTTCAGTAAAGAAATTATTAAAGGTGTTAGCAATATCCTCTCCTAGTTTATCGGTAGAGGCTGAGGGAGGTGGAGTGGTGGTTTGACTTGGGTGCAGTCATTTATTTATCCCTGCCCAGAAATTTTGAGGGTTATTTTGGTTCCCTTGTTGAAGATGGAGGTAGTAGTTTTTTTATCTAATAGAATAGCTCATTTTGTCTCATTTCATAAATTTGGTTTGATTTATGGGGTCTTTTGTAGCATGCCATGTTGTCCATGCCTTATTTCTGACTATGATTTTTGTTTTAGTTTCTTTAGATAGCCATGGGGCATCTTTTGTTTTTACTCTCGTGGAATGAGTGGGAGCATGAGCATCGAGGATGGTGAGGAATTTATTGTTAAAGTGGGAGACAGCTTCATCTAGGGGTAGGAGCTTTAGGGCAGTCCAGTTGCATGCCTTAAGTTCATCCTGAAACTTGCTAGGATTGAAGCTTTTACTATTTCTTATTTTTCTGTAGATTGGTTGCTGGGACTAATTAGATTTGTGTTTGCAGATAAAGGTAAGAAAGTGGTCACTGAAGTCATCGGGGATGGCCCCCGAAGAATACATTTGGGGATGGCTATTGATTAGTATCCAATCTAGTATACTATCTTTTTGGTTAAGTTTTCCTATCCTGGTTGGGGTGGATATAACCTGTGTGAATCCATACAGGTTTACATGGGTGGTAGGAGATTGAGAGGAACTATTCAATAGGAAAGTAATATGAAGAATATGAGTGCAGAAGCTACAAATTATTTCAGTTTATCAGCACTTTTACTGGAGAGAGTATTCAAATATTGTTGGCATCTACCTCCACTGTACATAATAAAGCACTCTTAACCAAACTGCAGTCTTTTCAGACTTTATTTTGTAATGTACAAGACAATTTGGCACATAGAGAAGAAACTGGCATCTGTTCAGCACAACTTTGGGTAATTAGCACATAAAGACATTTATTCTAGTCTCATTCCAGTGTCTTCCAGTTATTTCCAGTTCATACCAATATTCTACAGTCATATCAGTTCTTACAATGATGAGCAACCATTGATGGGGGGTGACATATGCAGTTAAATTAAGTCCCCAAACCTCATAGCAACATTATCAGCAGTCAGACTATGTGTATCCTACAGAACAGCAGTGTTCATTCAAAACAATACTTCAGAAAATCTACAGTAGAGTCTCAAAGAACTTTGGATATCAGTGTAAAGGACATTATCCAGTTAACAGCAATGTATCAGAAAACTTCGCCATCTCCAAAGCAGACGGCAGTCTTTCAAGATTTGCAGTGTGATGTCACAGAGCCAAGGAAAAAGAGAAACTTAAAAAAAACGCTGTGAGATGCCAGGCCACCTTCTAAAAGCAACTTTAACTTTCCTTGTGTAAGCATTCATTTTTGTTAGAATGCATTATCTAGCTAAGTCAGACAGTTAATTTTAGAAAGGTTTTAATAATCAGTAAATGTAAACAGTATAAATATGTCAAACGGTACTTCTACAGCAAAGGCACCAGTAAATGTGTGGTTTAAAGTTAAAAACTGGGTAAAGCAGTCTAAAAAACTGTGTTCTAGAAATGTTCATTTCAATTTCAAGGTTATTAGTTCAAGAATGTTAAATCTTTCTAGACGTAAAATGATTAAATCACAGAATCAGACTGCAGTGAACACACTGCTTCATGATTTGCAGAATGAGCTAGCTTCTATCAGCATGGTTTCAGACTTAAATAACACACAGTCTTCAGAAATCAGAGTTCCAGACAAAACACAAACCAAACACTTGCAATGTCTCAAGTCCATGCTATTTCAAATACAGATGATCAGAATGTAGTAAATTCTAGTTTACATGTAATACAAAATACAGAGTTATGTCACAGTATTGCAGATATAGACATCAACACAGTCAGTGTACGTAACATGCAGATTTCCATACCAGACACAAAGCAAACATTTGCAATGTCTCAGGTTCATGTTATTTCAAATACAGATGTTTAGAAAGGAATAACATCTAGTTTACTATTTTCAGAAGCCAGTGCAAATATTGCACTGAGAAGGTATGTGAGGGATCAGAGTGCAAATTTTGATCATTTTGATTAAGTAAACACCAGCATAAATGATATACAGACTTCAGGGAAAAATAAAGAAGAAATGCATACTTACCTCAAGTCAATGTTATTACTAGTGTTTCATGGCAAAATAAAGAAGAAACATAAAAAAAAAGAAAAAGAAGAAACTGACCTCAAGTCAGTGTTGTTGCTAGTTCTATAAAAAAGGATTTTAGCTTATCTATAAAGGGTGTGGCAGTCCAGCACCAAACCAGGTTATATATCTGTCATTGTTTAAGGTTGAGAGAAATGACAACATTTCACTGTTTACAGAAAAGAAATTATGGAATAATGTACTAATTAATACAGACACATCAATTTCAGTTACAAATAGACCTTTACTAGAGGACACAAGTGCAGCTATGTCAGGATTTGAAATGTCAAAGGTTACAGCAGTGAGCAGTTGAGACTGTAACAGTTCCTTATTGGGTATGGACATGTCATTAGAGTTACACATTGTTTTAGACTTCAGTAACAAGATTTTATGGAAAATAAAAATGCTACAGAATGTACAGTAGTGCACACAAATTATACTTGTAAGAATGTGTATGCAGTAGATTGTGCAAATGTACAGGATTTTAAGACTTGGTTATGACACGAACACTTAGATTTATGGGTTAAAGATAAAATGAATTCCAGTTCAGCTGCCATACTTGAAGTGTAGGCAGTCAAGTTACTACAGTTTCAGAAACAGTGTCTTATTCTCAGCAAAGCTAAGACAGATCAGGAATGGCCAGTAAGAAAAAAAAGGTAACACTTTCAGGCTAGAACTATATTTAAAATTGGTATACACATTTACCACTCTGGAAGCACATATGTATGGTATACCAGAAATGACAGTCAAGTAAATTTGCAGAATAAAGGATAAACAGCTACTGGTCTGGCAAATAATTGTTTGTGATATTGTTTTGTTTAGCAGACATTGTTAAGACCTTTGAATTATGGTAGTAAAGTGTTGCATTGCGCAAATAATATCTTGATACAGACAGAGAAAAATATTTATAAATGTTAAATAATGTTTTGGTAGTTTACAGAATGTAGAATTTAAAATCAATGCTATATTTTAAAAATGACAGTACAGTCAAAAGTTCATATCCCATGCAAGGAGATCTTTGAATTATGTAGTAAAGTGTTGCAATGCATACATACTATCCTGATAAAGAGACAGAAAAGCATTTACAGATATTAAATTATGTTTTGCTAGTTTACGGAATGTAAAATTGAAAGTCAATGCTTCATTTTAAAAGTGACAGTATAGTTGAAAGTTCAGATCCCATGCAAGAAAAGAGTGGCGCATAAATATTATATGTCATTAAAGCCACAGGTTTAAATCTCAGGTTATGTAACTTTACTATATGAAGAAACTTCACATGCTTGTATAAAGGACAGACAAGTAACGTTCCAGAATCAGATCAGTTCAACTCTAGTAATAAATGTGTATATGCAAACGTAATAAGACTATATATATTTCATGCAGTAATTGCAGTTTACCAAGACACCAAAGGCACAGACTTGCTTAACTGAGTTATCAGATTACCGGCCAGCTCAGTGAGCTGAATTAAAGACAGTATTATATGCCATAAAATAACATGTTAAAGATCGGTTTAATATTATTAGTGACAGTTTTATGCAGTAACAGTTCTTACTGTTTATTCAAGAAAATTGTAGAAAGTAATGATAAATCCTTGTGGCATTCAGTAGTACTGAAAGAGTTAATAAAGTCAGCAAAGAAAACAACTACATGCAAAGAGGTGGGCAGAGCCCTGCACACTGAAGAAGTTCTTTTGTAAATTACAACCTAAGGGTCACAGAGTAAACATAGAAAGTTCAGCAGTTAACATTAATTTTATAGAGGTGTAGAAATGTAAAAAAATTTGAAATATTAATACAATGTCACATTACAACTTCAGTTTCATTTGAGGTTATGATAGGAAACAATGCCACTAAGGTTTCCATTTGATCTAGTAATGAAGTTACAGGCTTTCTATTTCACTGTAGTACTTTATCAGTTCAGTTTCAGACTTGCATGAATGTATTTATTAGTAACATAGGTTTAGTTCACTATAGTACATTATCAGTTTACGCTTGTAAGTCTGTTTATTTCATGCAGAAAAATGTAAATTAAGTCAGGGCAATAAGTAATGCTATCAGTTTATAATTGTTAAAGCTGCAAATGTTATTTTAAGATCCTGATACTGCTTTTTTGTGTTTTGCAGATATTGCTAGAAAAAGAAAATCCATCAGTTTTGGATATTTAAGTAATTTCCATGTTAATTTTCCAGAATGCATATTTAAATACAGTCAAGAAAAAATATTACATCAGCTACCCTGCCTTGCACAGGAAATGGGAATGGGGAAGTTTGGAAGGCCTAAGTGAAAAAGAAACAAGGACAATGGGACTCCAAAGTGGCCCTTCCAATACCTCAGTAGTGACTGGGACAATGCAGAATAAGGCCTAAACTTGGCAAGAACTGTGGTGTACAACTCCAGTATCTACAGAAAGATAAGACCACCTAAAACAGCTTCAGTGTTTGTTTAAATGCATTTCAGTTATCTAAATGAAAGTATTCTTTAGAGTTAAAATGTGTATACAACAGATGTGCATTTATGTAGATTAGAGTTAAAGCAAATATGCTTATATTTTATGTTTTCAGGCAACTGTATAACAGTACTAGATTTCAGTTTGTGTTTTTATCTGTATTCAGACAATACTGACAAAAAATGTATTCCTTTAATAATAGTTTAGTTTACAGAATATAACATTTACCAGATTTTAGTTTATGCTTTTATAGTTTAGTTTTCAGAATATAACATTTACCAGATTTCAGTTTACGCTTTTATCTGTGTTCCGGTAACAGGGCAGAAAATGGATTCCTTTATTAATAGTTTCCAGAATATAACATTTATATACAGCTATTTTAGATGTTCAGTATAGATATATATCACTTTAGTGTAGATTTACTCAGTTATGAGTTCAGTATAGTACATTTCAGTCAGCTTTCAGAACACAACATTCATACTCAGTTATACATTTCTAACAGCATTACTAGGTAGTTTACAACATGCAGTTACATCACACTTCACATTATTCAGTTATTAGTTTAAGGAAAAAGTGACAGAATTATTGGTAACAGCCTTATTAAAATAAGTTATCTAAAGAATAAGTAGTAAATTAATTTACAGAATACAGTGCACCTTACATAATAATTGTACATTAGACAGAAAGTTAAAAAGACACTGACAGGGTATGCAAAGGTATAAATCTGAAATGCAGAAAGCATAGGTTTTAGTAAATGTACTTCCACTATTACAGCACATAGATATTTACAGTATATTTAGGACACAAATTTAAAAGGCAGCCAACTATTACAGCACATAGAAATTAAAAAGGTAAGTAGAGTTATTAGTAACAAATCTAGCTGAAGATTTACAGAAACAAG
The DNA here is from genome assembly GCF_019279795.1 of Protopterus annectens. Taxonomy (NCBI): domain Eukaryota; kingdom Metazoa; phylum Chordata; order Ceratodontiformes; family Protopteridae; genus Protopterus; species Protopterus annectens. Next base: position 1,882,580,594 of record NC_056735.1, read on the forward strand.
TTAATATAGTATATGGTAATTATGCTTGAAGACATATATATCTTATATGTGTAAAAAAAAGAGTGTTTACCAGTTAACACATTAAAGAATTGCCCAGTAATAATTAAATCATTAAGAGAGTTCACTCCAAACAAAACACAAATGATCAAGTGACACCCAGTGGTCAAAATTATACCTCTAAGTGTATTTACCAGATAAAGAAAAATTATTTTATATTAGTTCTAGTGAACATTATAGTATCCTTTGCAGACCATATTAATACATTTATAAAGTAATTACAGAAGTAAATCCCATTTCAGTAATTTCTGAGATAATTGGCATGGAATAAATCCTACATAAATACAATTAGTAGAACCATAGCTCTCAACTTCTATCTCTAAAAGGAGGAACACTAGCCCTCATAATGTGGAACAATTGGACAAAATGTGGAACACATACTAATGGCTTACTAACAATTTCAACTAGGAATTCCATAAGATAGTTAAAATATGCTGGTTTTACTTATAAAGAAGGGGCAGGATTCACAAAGCCTCCGTGTAAGAGTTACAAGGCTTACACAGAGGCTGCAGTTAAACGGTGTGACGTCAGCATGTCATGCATATGCATGAGGGCATGCTGAATCACACCTAAGGCTAACACGGTCCGTGGAAGACAGTAGGGGGCATGTCCGTAGGCCGTGCCCTGCAAACGGACATGCCCCCAGAAGAGTAAAAGTCCCAAAAGTAAACCCCCACGACAGAGTCCATGTAAATGTGAATAAACACAACACAACACATGCCCCCATAGACTACGAACATAAAATGTAGAAATGAACATCTTATAATTTTTTTTTAAATTGTAAAGATGTTTAACCGTGAGTGCTCTCGTTTGTGCGGGCGTGCCCGTAGCTTAGCCACAGTTAGCAGTCAGTGGAAAAGCATATAAGAACTAAATATGCAATGTAAGCCAAGAAGCAATAGTGTAGCGGTAGAGACATCGGCTGAAGAGCAGACAGTCATGGTTCGAGCCCCCACAACATCAATTTTTATTTTTAGTGAAATAAGCACGAAACAAGTCCCTGACATATATGTACACATATAAAATTATATTTTATGTAAAATGTAATGAAATGGGCCATGTATTTTGAAGAAATGTGAGATAATAAAAAAAAATGTCAGATGTGCCTATAGCTGAGCTACAGTCTAACAAGTTGAGTACATCTGCCTGTAGGTGAGCAGTGTTTTAACAGGTATAAAATGAGTGCCCGTAGGTGAGCAGTGGTTTAACAGGTGTAAAATGAGTGCCCGGGGTTGAGCAGCATTTTAACACGCTGAAACTGTGTGCCCATAGCTGAGCTGAGCGTAATATGTGTGCTGACAGCCAAATGACACGTAAACCAGCATAACCTGTTTGCGCGGAGCTGCGCACTGCACCAACAAGCTAACCGACGGGCAACGTTGAGCAAGCTGTATCAAAACTGCCTTTACACAGACACACCTCCTAGCCTGTGTAGACAGTCATAAAATATAAAAAGCAATGGCCAGGTTCGAACCCAGGATACCATGCACCATAGTCAAGGTACTGAACCACTAAGCCATGACAGTTGCACTTAGAAATGCAGTAATAGCATATATATAGGAATGAATAGAAAGAGGAGCATGACAAAGCAGGTTTTGTGAAGCTGATACAATTCCAAAATGGCCAATCACAGATAAGTGCGGGAAAAATGGCATATATAAGCCCCATAGGTGGGAATACACAGCATAACTGATTGTAGAACCGACTTGCAGCCAGAATGTCAGGTGTAGGTGAGGGTAGTTGCTTCCGAGCACAGAGGTGGGGCATTGAGGAGTCCAAATATATGGTTTGGCTCCTTGTCCACAATCATGAGGCCCAACTCATGCAGGGCCAGGTCCTGTGGGGAGCATATAGGGCTGAGGCATGGGACCGGTTGGCTCATGATCTCACCAGTGCCACAGGGATACCAAGGACTGGTGAGCAGGTCCATCACCACCATGCAGACCTGAAGAGACAGAAGCAGGACCAACTGGACCGTTGGATCCAGGAGGCCCGGCAAATGCCCAACGCCCCACTACTGAGTAAGTTACATGTAATTATTTATGTAAGAAATTAACCTAGCTGATATTATGGAGATGTGTATTCCAATATTACTTTATTTATATTACAGCTGCAGGTGTCCGTTCTGCGAACCGTAGAGCCTATGGCGATAGGCTGGCACGGTTGCGCCACCAGGCAGGTCAGTAATTCTCTCCCTGTAACTGTAAATAAATATATAAGTATGACAGTTAGCAAAAGAGTGCAGTGTAGTCACTAATTAATAAAATGTGCAAGTAACAGTGTAAGAGGGTTTGCAAGTATTGCTTGATTACAAAAGTGTGATGCAGCCTGTAATCCAAACATAAAAATTAAACAAGTCTGAAATAAAGATGTCCCACCTGTAATATAATAGTACATAACCTGCAGCAGGCTGAAAAGTACAGCTGCAGAAGCTGAGTAAAACACATGTGTGAAATATATCCCTGTTGAAATACAGAAACATGACAGAAGTGAGACTGTTGGAAAGGATTGTTATAACTACAGGTAAAACATGTCAATAAAGCCTAGAATTAAGTACCATCCTGAATTGTAAAAATAAAACAAGTGAGAGAGTGTGAGAAAGAGTTATGAATCCACCAATAAAGTAGTAATAACTCCTGAATAAAGTATACTGCAGTCAGTACAGAATGAAATGAATGTGACAGGCAGAACCAAACAGTAACATGTGTTGAAAATGGTACCGCAGCTGGAATGTGTGTCCCAAAATCTGGATATGTTGCTCTCAGTCTGCAATATGCAGATAGTATGGTTGTCTGAAATACCAAACATCCACAGTTGTCTATAGCTATATAAAGCAAATGTAGCAGGATGATGTAGCTGAACAGAGCCAGATATGAATGTGTATGAATAAAAATGAAAATGTATATTGATGTAGCAGTAACATTCCTATCACCAACCTGAAGTAGTTATCACATAGGAAACTGTAGGCAGAACTGTAGTGTGTATATATCTGCAGCTATTAGAAATGTACAGCATATGTATTGGTATTTGAAGTTGTTAATTAAATTTTCTTCACCCTACCCTATAACCACATATAATCCATTCCATGTGAAATTGGTATGTGCAATCACAATTAACACCCCTGGACATTTGTCCTGTTGGTTCATACATATTTGCATGTACGTTGATGCATCTGCCCTGTTCATACATCCAAACCTGATGGCCTGTTGCCATCAATCAACCCTGCATGTTGTTGGACTGTGTATTGCTGTTCAAATTATGCATGTGTTATGCTTGCTGTTCAATGGTTTGAATATATGGGTGTTTGGTTAATGGGAATACTAATGCATGCTGTTACAACTAATTGTGAATGGTATTGTACGTTACTAACCCAAACTGTCATAACATAATGCAAAACATAGGACGACAGGGAAGGCGGGTTCCAGCGGACCCACCTCTCCCTCCTCAGCTGGCGAGTGCACCTGGCAGTAGTGCCCAGGCCGGACCCTCCTCCGGTGGCCCTGTGCCACCTGCGGGTGGAAGCGCTGCAGGGGATGGGGCTCGTCCCCCCTCTGCAAGTGTGGCCGGAGGAGAACATCCACTCACCCTCTGTAATGTCCGGACTGTGGTGCGTAGGGAGATCCGGGACGCTGTTCTTGGGCCCCTACGCCAGCTTGAGGCATGGGTGGCACAACTAACGGGCGTGCCTGCTGCCCGGCCTACACAGCCCCAGCACAGCCCCGTCCTGGGCAGTGAAGGCACAGTGGCAACTGCCCATGGGTGGGGATATCAGTTCCACTGTTGCCATCTGTGGGCTCATGGGCTCTAGATATCCAAACATCCGTCCCCGTCAATTGTGTAACCCCCCACATGTGTCATACACCGCCCCTGTATGTGTCTTGTTTGTCTTGTCTGTTAACCTACCCAACCTACCTCCCCAGCTATACCGACTTCCTGTACCTGACATACCACTCTCACCTGAAAAAAAAAAGGGCACTCTGTACCCACAAAAAAATTACGCCCCATACATAGCTGCCCATTTCGCACACATGTCTGCTGGACATGGAAACTGTCAATTACAATTGGCTGTACAACAAGTATTATTGTTGTCCTTACACCTCTCTCAGGGGTGGAAGGTTTCAAATGTCACACCAAATTACAAACATATGCACAGCTGTTGCTGATGAAGAAATGGGCAGCTATGGGCCTTACCTACATCCCTCCTGCAAAACCCGAGCTTGTTTCCCTACTGTCTTACCCTCTTTGTGACCCCTTTTTCACCACTTTCCTGTCTCCCCATTTTCATTTCTTTCAAAGAAATTAGCGCGGGTGTGCGCAAGAGTAAGCACTTTTAAGCAGTTGTAAGCGGGTGTGCGCGGAGCTGAATGCCAGTGCGCATGCGTGAGCTCCACGCAAACCAGCGCTAACCCGGTTACAACTGCTTAAAAGTGCCTTAGTCACTCTGAATGACAAGGCCTGTAGTCTGCTCAAAAGCAAAATAAAATCCCACTGTCAGTCCCGAACCCAGGACCTTGGAAACAGTAGTCTGCATGACTTACCACTAAGCCATGACTGTTATATAAGAACATTGTGCTACAATAAATATATCATGCAATAGTAGGAATGAATGTAAAGGGAATATAGGATGTGTAGTACACAAAGCATGTCATGTATATTTACTGTCAAATGTAGTGGATTTCTATAATAGTAGTGTGTGAACAGAAACAGCCATGCTAGTTGGTAGCTAGTAGGTAATAATGTCACTGTAGCACCTTGCAAGCCACACACATACTCACAGCAGGATAATCACTGCCCATACCCCACAACCTCTTACAGCAACACATCTGGACTAAGTAATAAAAATGTGGAGCAAAGGCCCAAAAACAGGGACACATTCCAAATATTGCTCCAACAAACTTAGACAGTTGAGAGAGTAACAGGTTTTGCATTATGTTGGATGTTTGGAAGGGTATGAAGTCTGAAACTGAAATGTTTGTCACTATAGTCTGACTTGAGCCCTGAGTGATTTGCCAGAAAAAGCTGTTTATGAGATATGGACCAAAATATGAGGCAAAAATGTGGACATCCTGCAAATATCTGTACACTTGAGAGGTCTGACACTGCCATATTTGAATAGTTAAGAGCCTAGACATAGCAACAGTGACTGAGTTACAGGGATGCCCCACAGACTCCCTGTGAAATGTACAAACAGTAGGCAGAAAGGTGTTACAACACATGCAATGGTAACTATGAAGTACTGAAAGTATGCACCACTTGCACGTCGGAAATAGTGTAGTAATACATATGCTCATGCTAACCCACAGTCACAACTGCAGAATACCAGACAATTTAATGGGTGTACCCCACTGATATGTACCATTCCATGAGGCAGATAAAAGATGCACCTGAGAGTCTCTGGGGCCTGCTCAGCAGCATACTCAAATACCCTAATAGATGTCAAGGCCCACACCATGGCCAGACCACACTGCATGCAGTAACACCCTAGCAGATATAGCAAGCATTCCAAGGTGTGAATGTACATGGAAAATAGGAAAGCCACAGCAACACACTACAGTCAAGACACCTAGCAGGCATACAAGTAGTGAATGTAAAGGGCAAATATTGAAGCCATAGCAACAAAGTGCAAGAGCCACTGCTATATACCAGTTACACCACATGTCCCACAGGAAAGCACACACACCCACATTAACAGTAGTAGTAGTCTTAGGTGTCAGTGTACATACACACTTAGTACAGGAAACTGGAGAAATGAATGGAGAAATGTTAATCTACAACACAGCCAGAAATATGAGAGAGATACTAACCTTTACACTCACAGAACAGTGTCCACAGCATACCAGCATGGTCCCTGCCCTTAAACTCTGAAAGGGCTACGCCTATCTCACATACCTTTTATAGCACTGTCCTGGAATCACAGTGAGAACTGCAATCAGTACACAACTGGCTGCATGCAATTAGCAAATGCTGGCTAACAATTGGTGCAGAGGCCATCACATGGACATATGCAGATACCTACAAAAGCATGCTGTACTCCCAGTCCACACATGCAATACTTTCATTGCACCCTCTGGAGGTAGAGAGAGAGAGAGAGAGAGAGAGAGAGAGAGAGAGAAAACATACACAAACAAAAACACTCAACAAAACCTACTAGAAAGCTGACATCTGTCAACTGGAGCAGCAGCAGGACACCAAACCAAAAGGCAATGCAAGCAGCTGTGACAAACACAGGTAATGTAAAGTAATACTTTAAAAGTCTACATACTGTGAACCCTCCATATGTGTCATTGGTCTGTATCCATATGTATATGAAGATGTGCATAGGGCAGGGGACATACAGCAACTATCAGTGAAGGCTGTACATACATATGTATGTGAGGGCATCTATGTGCACATATCAATGTAGGTTGAATGTAGGTTGTAGTGCAATGTACAAAGTAGGTTTCACAGTTATGTATGTTTAGCAGTATGTTAGTGTGTGTATACAGTTTTGTAAACAAACATGTTGATATACCTATCTATCATATGGATATGTATGTATGTCAATATATGTATGTATGTATATATATATATATATATATATATATATATATATATATATATATATGCATATATGTATACATAGATAGAGAGGGATGTAGGAATACATAGACAGATGTAGATAGATAGAATATGTAGAAACATATATATGTAATACACACATACAGATATAGATATATGTAGATACATATACATAGACAGACAGATCTGACTATCTACAGATATGACTGTATATGACTATCTCACACTCCCCTGTCCCACCCCTCTGTCACTCTCACCCCCTCTCTGTCACACCCCCCTCTCCATATCTATAGCAATATATGTACATCGATATATATATGTGTATATGTATACAGACATATATATATATATATATATATATATATATATATATATATATATATATATATATATATATATATATATATATATATATATATATATATATACATATATATATATATATATAGAGAGAGAGAGAGATGTATATATATTCTGAGTGAGGCACATGTGTACAGATGTATTGCAACAGGTGCCTGGTGACAAAGGCATGGAGTGAACACCAGTGTCGAAACTGGAGTACCATACCCCATTTCAAATCACCTACACCAGTAACCACCAGATATGTGATTGGCTGCCCACCACTGCATGTGTCAGGGGTGAACAGGGTCATAAATGTGTACAATAGTGTCCCCAATGATAGTCACAGTGGCACACTATTCCTGGAATACCTGCACATGGTATGTGTCAGCAGACATGGTGTGTCAGCTATGGACATGTAGGTCAGTGTACCCCTCCACACCACACAATGGCTGCCACGGTATGTACCTCACATGACAGCTACAGATATGGAGAAGGACACAGTGACATGTACAACACTGTGACAATGCACTCAAACACATTACCAATGCACAGTGACTGACAACACCACAGAGTACACACATACTACCCACATAGAGGTTACCACTCCTGGATTTACATACTTAAGTCACACCCATGACAGATGTCCAACAACCATAGTAACACCTCACACCATCCACAACCTAAATGACTGCTGTGTGTCATCCTTGACACCGCAGTAGAGAGCACATGGTGGAGGTACAGGTTCCTACCCACAGATAAGACATACCCTGCAATAAACCACACAGCGTTAAGAAGCAAGACTCCCCATGAGTACATGTCACACATACCCCTGCTGAATGTTAGTCAGATAGGTAATATGCCATATGAGTCACCCTGTGTAACTGTTTGACAGGAGCAGGTACCATCACATCACATGTGTCACAATGGTCAGGGTAGCAGAACAGTATGCTGCTGTAGTCCCAGGGGCAATAGCATATTGTATTGTATTGTATTGTAATGTATTGTATTGTGTTGTATTGTATTGGTATGTAGAGGTGCCTCCTTTGTGGAGTGGAACCACTGCTGCTGTACGCCAGTGTACAGGTACATATCCTGTAGTCAGGCTAGTGTTACATAGCACTTCTATATGTGTGTTTAGCTCCTCTTGGAGTTCATGTAGCATGCAACCGGGGATACCATCAGGTCCCATTGATGCTGTGTTTTTGCTTTTCTGAGGGCGGCTCTCACCTGGACATCTGTGATGACAGGGAGGTTACATTCAGCTTGGATAAGTATGTCTTAGTTTGGGGAGAGGGAGGGGGGAAACTTGCACTGAACCTGTCTGCCACAATGTTGCCAATATCTGTGGGTTCAGTGAATTATTTGTTGTTGTGTACTAACTATGAGCATATTGGAGGGTTTCTGACCAGGTTTCTAACATAACTGAAGAAGGCCTTGTGGTTATCTGTAGTGTCCCCGGTGATTTCCCTCTCAAAGTTGCCCATGGATGTTTGTATGAGAGAACATAGCTCTTTACTAGTGCTGATCAGACATGCCTTCCCTTTATGGAATTATGCTCTGTCTTGCAGTAGCTTCCATCTTTTGTTATACAATCTGTCTATGGCTGGGGTCCACCAGACAGGATGCTTTCCCTTTGTGGAGAGTGTCTTGGTCTTATATGGGATTGCATGATCCATGCATTCTCGGAGATGTCCGTAGAAATCATTTGTGAAGGAGTCAGCATTGTGGGTTGTGGCTTCCACTGGCCCAGTGGGCTTAAAGGATACCATCTCAGTCTTACGAAGTGTAAAGTTTGCATTTGAAATGTTATTCACTGTAGTCGTTTGTGCTGGTGGTGGAGGTGGGATATGTATATCCAGGGCAATTAGTTTGTGGTCAGATCACAGTAGTTGATGATGTACCCCATACAGTACCTCGATACAAACCCCAGAGTGAGGAGGTGCTTTGGACCTGAATCAGTGTTCTGACTGCTGGGGTTTGGTAGTATGTCGTATGGAGTGTGCCAGGTACTGTTGCACAGTTGTTGGCTGAGCACTGATACCTGGCCATTTACATGTGTATCCACCAATAGACAGACAGATGCTATATATGTGAGATATGTTGTATCACAACAGTCGAGTAGCATGTGTAGTATGTGTGCCAAATTCTGCTGACATATTTTGCTGATATCATTTTATTTCCTTTTTCAGGACCATGGCTCACCAGCGCAATCCAGCATACTCTGCAGCTGAGGATGAGGAAATACACCAGAGCCTGGTGCGGGATTATGCAATACTCTTTTCCCGCACCAGCCAGAATCAGCAGGAGAGGGCTGCACTGTGGCAAGACCTGGTCCGTCGGGTAAATGACATAGGCACGCATAATAGGACATATGAGCAGGTACGACATCACTGCAGTGATTTAATCAGAAATGTCCATCAGCGTGCGTCGGATATCCACAGGCAACAGGTTGCCACAGGTGGTGGGGTGGCTACACATCCTCCACTCACCAGACTGGAGGGACTACTCATAAGTGTTGTGGCTCCAGCCCACCAACAACAACAACAGCAGCAGACCTGCATTATGATGGAGGCTGGAGCCACACAGCACCAAGACTACAAGCGTGCAGGTAATATGCCATATGTATAGTTGACTGTTGTGTACACTGGTAGTTAATGCATGTGTGAGGTGTGTCCTTGGTTTGTAGCTGTCATCATAGTATTTAATGTGCAAGTGTGATATTCTCAATATCAGCAGCTGACCTGTGAAAGGCAACTGTTGTACTACTGACCTGTATCATACTCAGTAACAATGGCACAGTTGTGCCCACTGACATTAATTTCCTCACTTCTGCAGGTCCCTCTGGTGTAACAGCAATGCAGCCTATCCATGCTGGTGAGTGTGTATTAACAATACCTTTAATAGTCTTGATAGTAATAGTAATATTAGGCTCACTTAGTAGTGCTCTGTGTATGCATGCAGGTGTGTCTGTGTCTGTGTGTTGATATCTCGCATACTGAGTAGTGTGCAAGTGTGCAACTGTGTGCAAGTGTGCAACTGTGTGCAACTGTGTGCAAATGTGCATGTGTGCATGTGTGCATGTGTGCATGTGTGCACCTGTGCATGTGTGCATGTGTGCATGTGTGCACCTGTGCATGTGTGCATGTGTGCACCTGTGCATGTGTGCATGTGTGCACCTGTGCATGTGTGCATGTGTGCACCTGTGCATGTGTGCATGTGTGCATGTGTGCATCACTGGTAACATTGTGTAGACATTGTAAACTGTGTTTCCTGTTTCCCTCCCACAGGTTCTGGTGCTGCTCTGGTGTCATGCAGCAGGGAACCTGAATCAGGTGCCATGGGTACTGATAATGATGACATCTGTGTAATGGCACAGGAAGGTGTGCCAGGGTCCGTCATTGGTCAGCCAATTGACAGTACACAGCTGTCAACCCCATCAATGCACAGTCATCCTGCCAATACATCCTTTGTCACCAATGTCCCTAGGTGATGGACAGGATACAGTGGGCATTGACCAGGGTAATGTGGTATCTGTGGCACATGCTTCCCCACACAGCAGCCATGGGCATGGCCCTGAGATGGTACCACACAGACAGATGTCCAGGGGTTCTCGTGGGAGCATCCGTGGGCGTACTGCCCCTGTCAGGCGTGCCCACAGAGGTCTTACAACCTCAGCTATGTTTCGGGCTGTCATGCAGGCACAGTCACGTATGGAACGGTACACCAGACAGGGTCTGAGGGAGCTGACAGCATGTCGCACAGCCATGACTGACAGTATGCGTGACATTGCGGCTGCCATCCGTAATTTCACCGATGTCATAGACAGACGTTGTGGGGACATATTAGATCAGTTCCACAACTACATGTCCATGAGCCAGGGCAATGGTGGATGGTTGAGGCATCGGCGTGGGTGTATGCCAGCAACAGCAGCAGCTGGCAGTCATCGCGGATGACAACAGGGCCGCGGCCGCCCCATAGTGCCAGCAGCAGCCCCAGCAATGCTGGGTCTGTGCTGTCATCAGACCGCCCCAGGAGACCACGTGCACGTGGCTCTGGACAGGCCCAACAGGGATCTGTGTCCAGTCAATGAACACCTGCTTCTGATGACAGTACCCAGTCTGGATTGGTACGGATACGGTCCGTAGCACCCTGCAAGGCACAGGTACCGTGTCCGTGGCCAGAGACACTGATCTGTATGACCTGGCAGGTACAGTCTGTGGCTGTCCACAAACACCGGTATATGGCAGCCATGAGGTGGAACTGTGTGCATCCATACACACATGCGAATTGACAACACCTAGGGCTACCGCATGCACACACTGCATCAACATTGCCCCACCTTGTACTGCTGTCCCTCACCAACACACATACACATACATGTCAATTGGTGGTATCAGTGGCAGACTCAGGCATACCAAGTTCACACCCTGTGCATATGATGAAACTGTGCCACCTCCTGCAATCTGTAACATCAGTGCAGGTACAGGTTAACATGTTGCTGATGCACAGGGTGACTACATAGACGTGTAGTAATAGTATCATGTTGTTAACAGTACTGTGTGCTGATATAATTGTGGGTATATCCCAGCATGCCTGATGCAGTAAGGGTATGATTGTCTTGTACTGTTGTCTACACCCATGGTAAGTACCATAGTGTATCATCTGCACATGTTTGCATACTGGTGGTAAGGATGTCAACAGAAGGCCACATACATAGGTAGCACAGGGGATAAGGTAATGAAAGTATTGATACGCAATGATGGACATGTAAACTGAAAGTGGCATGTTGCCCACACTGGACTCTGCAATGCGGATGTTTGAGGATGTTGATATGTGTGCAGTACTACACGACTGGTACAGGACACACAGGAGCACCCTAGCACTGCAAGCTCACATCTCATACCATGCTAGACAGCCCCAACACACAAAACTAACTTTCACAGGAGGGAGAGTCCCCATAAATGTCAGGGATACTGTGGTGGCAGGACAGGTAGCATACATCCTACTAAGTATGGAACCACTGAGTGAAGGCTCAGTGTCTGTTATTTGACATGTGTATTACTGCAGGTGTGAGCACCTGGGTTTCCATCCGGTTATTGTACATCCTGACGGTACATGGTCTGTACACTTGTGTGTGCTGAGACTGGACCCTGGCCATCTGACCTGTGTATTTCCATGTACATGTGTATAGTGCCTGCATATTTGCACTGTTACCTACTGGAAGTGGTACAGCTTGTTTGTTGTACAATGGACTACATGCAGCCCTGCTTACTGTAGCTTTGTTTGCATGCATGTTTGCTTGCAGTTACCCTGGAACACTGATTCCACCTGCAATGCAGATTTACAGAGCTTCTGTGGATTCCTAGTGACATCTGCATAGCTTACTATATGTATGTCCATGTCTCACTTGGCAGAACGTCACTGTTTGTCCTGTTCGCATGTACGTTGCCTGTGACACATTGCATATGACTTACCTGGCATTTGACCACGTGAGCAGTCATATATGCCAGTGCTAACTAATCACAGGCACTACACCCTCACATACTCACCTTCTGTACCTTGTTCCCCATTGGCCCTATGTGCTGTTAATCACCATGGCAATCACAATACTATGGTAGCATGTGCAAAGGTCACTTGTCAGTCACCTCTATGGTACAGTTGTGGAATATGTGAGTCATGTGGCAATGTCACAGCTGCCACATGTACACAGTCAACCCTCTCCCCTACACATGGACGTACAACACATGTGTGAGATGCAACCACATAGCCAAACTGGGGACTAAGCACTCTGAACCCAGTACTGGCATAACCTGTCAGGTGGCATGAAATACTACAGTGACTACAATACCAGTCTGATGTAGACCTACACTGACAGCAATCCAAACACATGAACACACTGGGGCATTCGTGGAGCCTCAGAATAGCATCCTGCCTGAGCAGCAGACACCTCTGCAGCTGGCACACAGGCATACGTTAAGCGGAACACAGCACGTGCAACACATAGCACACAAATCCTGTGTGCCAAACAGTCACAGCCTGTGCGGCTAGACAACACACCTGCTACAGCTGTGTTAGGTACCTTTATTGTCCGGTACAGAGAGGTCCCGCTCACCAGGCTGGACAAGGTGAAGGTCACAGTGATATGCCCATGGGGCACTATGGTCCACCACATAACACAAGCATACAGGTCAGTCAGAGGCATGGACACATATGACTCAGTCATTGTCCATGCCACTATGGCTGACCTGTGATGTACCTCCCTGGACTACATGATAGGGAACATAGAAGGGCTCTCTGAGCATGTGGCACAGGCTGGTATGACCCTGACCTTGGTTGGCATCATACCCTCACCAAGAATGCTGAAGTATTACTGAATGCTGATGAATTACTGTAGCTACAACACCCTAGCTGAAAGGTTCCTAGCATGTAGTCACTGCATTGCTATGGAACAACTTGTTACCACTCCCACAACAGGTGAAAACATGCAGCACCTGTTCATCAACAACATGTAGACTATATGCCCCAGACCAGATGTGTATCCCTCGCTGCTAGGATGATACCATATACAACTCACACTGTATATACACATACCACATGCAGCACCCGCACAGAAAACCACAGTCATAATGTTATCCAGTGCAAATACCATGTATTCACATGTGGCAGGCGTCAGACATGGGAACTATTGAAGGTCACAGGTATATATGTGTATTTGGCACACACATACATCATCTGTGTGCATTGCCATTACTGGTTTAATCGATGTCATGCATTATTGTGAACAACAACCCACACACATGGGCATTCTGTGTGACAAAAACACACGTGGCATTTGTGGAATTCAAAGCCATAACTAACTGTGCTATGACAGTAGTGAGAGAAGCAGTAGCAGAGCGTGCTATTTGCATTACTGGGAGATTTGCCCTCTTCTGCTGTACTTGTAGGGTGCTGACATCATCTCTGTGTAGAGATTGGAATATGCAGCAGCTGGTGTGTTGTACTGGTTGCCAAAAGGGTCAGTTCTCTCACACATGTAATTGCACACACCCTACTTCCACCCCACACACACACACACTTGCCATTTGCAGGATTCAAACCCCTACTTAACTATGTTATGACACTCAAGACAGATGCAGTAGCCAAGCATGCTATTTGCATTACTGGGAAGTTTCTCTTCTCCAGATATACTTATAGGGTGCTGACATCATCAGTGTTTAGAAAGGGAATGTGCATCCTGTAGTGTGTTCTCCTAGTTGCCAAAAGGGACATTTCTCTCACACAGAATTGCACACACACACACACACTGAGCATTTGCAGGATTCAAACCCCTACCTAACTATGTTATGACACTCAAGAGGGACACATTAGCAGAGCGCTATTCACATTACTGGGAGGTTTCCCTTCTCCTGCTGTACTTATAGGGTGCTGACATCATCAGTGTTTAGAAAGGGGAATGTGCATCCTGTAGTGTGTTTTCCTAGTTGCCAAAGGGACATTTCTCTCACACAGACTTGCACACACACACTGAGCATTTGCAGGATTCAAACCCCTACCAAACTATGTTACAACACTCAAGACAGACGTATTAGCGGAGCTCGCTATTCGCATTACTGGGAGATTTTCCTTCTCCTGCTGTACTTATAGGGTGCTGACATCATCAGTGTTGTGAAAGGGGAATGTGCATCCTGTAGTGTGTTTTCCTAGTTGCCAAAAGGGACATTTCTCTCACACAGAATTGCACACACACCAACCCTGCTCACTGAGCATTTGCAGGATTCAAGCCCATACCTAACTATATTATGACACTTGAGGAAGGCACATTAGCAGAGCACACTATCCGAATTACTGGGCATTTGTTCTGCACCTGCAGTATTTATAGGGTGCTGACATCATTATTTATACAGAGGTATGTACATCTATTACTACCTGTCAGGTGGGGGATAGCATATATATGCATTTGCAGCCACCTACTTCAGGGTCAGATATGCACATCAGCACTGGCAGGTTATGTTCTATACCATGCTTCGTGACCACAGGACCTGTAACACACAACACAACCAGTTCAGACCACCCCTCCCACATCCAGGACACACACTTTGCTTCCCTGGGAACAGTGCCAAGATATGAAGGTGTTCACATACACCATTCCAGTTGTTAACGTCAGGTACAGGTATATTGTGTGTGGAACTACTCAGGCCTCTACAACATTACCCTACAGCCACTACAATTTGTGAGTCCATGTGCTATGGCAGGACCACTCACCACAGCCACAAGGGGAATACATATTGCACCTGACCATCTGCAACATGGGTACTCACTGTTCCACACCAGAGGTAGACCACCATTGTTGATATCTGACCATACCCACCTTTCCCTGGACATCCATATCCCATCCCCCCCCCAGGCAAGGTTGTCACTGCAAACAAAGTGTATTTATCAAAAGCAGACTTTGCACTTGTGAAGACTGGGGTGGAAGACTTCAAAGGACCCATGCTGGGGAGTATACAGGCCACTCTGCATAATCCTTGACAATTGCATTCTATGAGCATGTGGAAGGTTTGCATTGATCATGCTATCCCAAATATACCCATGACTCCTCCACAACAGGACACCTGTCAGGTGTACACCAGCCATATATGAGCTGTCCAACAGACGGAGTGAGCTAATACATTGCAGAGCAGTAGCCCACAGAGGGAGGACATCTCTGAACAGTACTGGCACGACACTTCAATCCCTCATAATCATCACGACAAAGTGTTGACAGTGAAATTGTCCAGACACTGCAGATAAGGCTCCCCTCAGTCTGTTATTGATGCCCACTTACTGTTAGAGGTCCTCACCAACCCTCTTCCAGCACACACCAACAACATGGATGTGGCATAGCAAATTCAACCCTGGGATCTCCACTGTGTCCCTGCTTGATGGAGGCACAGCACACTAGCCTCAAACGGTGCCTTATGTGACCTACTTTACAGTGGCACAGTAGCCTACTGTACTGGGGAGGCAGGCGCCAAGCACACTCTGGCTAAGCTTTCATTCCCTAGGGCAAACAGCCTAGTATTGACCTCTACACCCATATGTTTAATTGTCAGATGCACAATATTTGTTGCTGATAGACTGTTTGCAGGTCTTTATTGCCATAGCATTCCCTGTTTCTATGAACAACTTGTGTATCTGTGGAAGATGTTTGAATATGAGAGGGATCCACTATATCACTTATGTCTCTGTAGTCATTTAACTGTGTGCACTGGGCAGATTGCTGTAATGTGGTTGGTTCCTGGAATAACACGTACAAATACCAGATATGTGTGGCCAACTGCTAAACTGAGATATGGCCTAAGTGTGTGAGCATGCCCAGTTCAGGCTTTCCATGGCATGTTGTCTGACATATGTCTCATTTATCAAAGTGTGCGAGCATGCCCAGTGTGAGCTTTCCATATGTTGAACTCTGCAGTCCACCACATTTGTGGATGAGTGTGAACTTCAACAATATCTCACGTTTATGGTTGTGTGTTGTGTGTCATGTTGTGTACTTACTGTCCAACTGCTTTGTGTCTGAACACAACAGGGATTATACTGTGCCTGCAGGGTTTGCATGGGATACTTTGCATACAGTTGTCAACATCCTTTCATACTGACCTAACACTGTAGTACCGTATAGTGTACTGGTTCAGTACTTTCACTGTGGTGGACAGTATCCTGGGCTTTAGTCCTATCACTGCTTTAAATTTTCATAGTGAGCACAACAGACTGGTTAGGGGCCAGTTGTGCACATATGACCATGTTGCATTATGTTCAGATATGGACTACTTAAACCAGGCTTGTCCAACATTGGTAGTGTATTCCACAACATAGGTGGACATTGGCAAACACTAGCGATGTGCCCTAGGCCATTTCTAATGCTAGTCAGAGAGTGTGTTTGTCCTTGACACACATTGTAACTGGAGTTTGCCATGACATATGTCATGGTTAGTATACTGTGCCTCCGTCTACCCGTGACATAACAGTGATACCCAGGGTAAACCTACCATCTCCCATCCACTCATCAAGATTCCTCTTGAGGAGAGTCGATGAGTGACTCTCTGGCTAACCTGTACTGGGAGTTTACTCAAGAGTGGGGGTGGCTTCTGTGTTATGGATCATTCAGTACAGCTTGTCCTATGTATGTCAGTGCTGGGGTTCAGGTCTCTCATGTGCATAGCTCACTGCCATTCAGATTGTACAAGGTGCAGCATGTTCATTGATTCCAGCTTGGACATGGCTTTATACATCAGGCACAGCTTGCCTCTGGGCGGGCAGTATGGCAGTGTGTGGAGCTGCAGTTTGTTTAATCAGGCAACACATGGCATCTGTTCAAG
This sequence comes from Protopterus annectens, assembly GCF_019279795.1. Lineage (NCBI taxonomy): Eukaryota > Metazoa > Chordata > Ceratodontiformes > Protopteridae > Protopterus > Protopterus annectens. Next base: position 1,882,597,909 of record NC_056735.1, read on the forward strand.
CTCTTTGATACTCCTGGTGAGGTACTTTTGGGGTCTTTCCAGTTGATGGAGGTGTCTGCTGAGGTACATCCCACAGGGGCCATTGTAGTCAATTGTGACGCTGATGAAGGATGACTGCAGAGCCACAATGACCTCCCTGATCTAGATCTGACAACCTTCATGATTAGGTGGGTATATGGTATGTTTCTGTAACCACTACAGCCACATGCTTGTCCAATGCAGGATATCTATCAACTTGTGTCCCCAGGTCTCTTATTACATGTTAAGTACTTAATGGGTTAACACCTATGTGGTAATTGGTGGGCACTTACTGTATATCCACAGGGGTTGACTATACACTTTTCTGCAATTAGCTTGCTGACATGGCTATGGCACCAGTTGTCTGTTTCTATGTGGCCCTTTTGTGGGATGCTTGTGTCAGCTGGAGGGTCAGATATGGTGGCCAGTTTGTAGTCCTCTGCAAACTTGTTCAGACACAGTCCTTCCATGTTGGCCTGTACCTATGGGACATATATACCAAACAAGGGAGGTCCCAGGACCAAGCCTTGTGGGATGCCAGTTATATCTGGTTTGTAGTCTGACATGGCTGCAGCATTTCTGACCATGTCAGTTCTGTCCTTGGTCTGGTTTGCAACCCCTCTACTGACATAGGGGTTTATATTTAAGCTGGTGAGCTTATCTATAATGAACACGTGGGGTATTGTATGGAAGCCTTTTGCAAGGTCCAGCTAGGCTGTGTGGACCACATTCCCTCATCAATGACCTTAATGACTGTTTCAAATGAGTCAAACATGTTTAAGGGGCAGGATCTGCACTTAAGAAAGCCACACTGGGTAGGGTCCAGTGTCAGTAGGTCCCCAATATCTTTATGTCTGAGGTACATGCTGATCCTTTCCATAGCTTTGCAGACCAAGCTTGTCAGGATTCTGGGGTGGTAGTTTGCAGTATCCATTCAGGCAACACCTTTGTGGAGAAGGACCACTGTTGTTGTACACTGCTCTTTGGGTACATATCCTGTGGTAAGGCTGACATTGAGCAGTAGTGTTATTTGGCATTCCATTCTTCTTGGAGTCCATGTTGGACTCAGCCCAGGACACCATCTCATACCATTGATGCTGTGTGTTTTGCTTTGTAGATGCTGGCTGTTACCTCAGCATCTGCAATGTCAGGGGGCCAGCACTCTGCTGGGATAGATATTTTGCATTTGGGGGGGTTGCACTGCACCTGTCAGGTTGGATGTTGGCAATATGTGTGTGTGTTTGGTATGTTGTTTGTAATATTTGAGTGATTCAGAGCATATCTGTGAATTCCCAACAAGGTTCCTACCATCAGTTAAGAAAGCCTTGTGATTATCCTTAGTGTCCTGTACAATTTGTATCTTCATAGGTTCATAGGTTCATACTAGGCTATCTGCCCTAGGGCATTTATAAGCCTAGCCAGAGTGTGTGTGGCTTTGCCACCCTTGCTATGTGAATATTATGGCCATTTATGATTTAATTTACTGTGCCTCTGTCTGGACGTGACACAGTGAAGACCCCAGTGTACATCTACGATCATCCATCCACTTGGCAAGATTCCTGTTGAAGAGAGTCAGTGAGGGGCTCTGCCTAACATGGAGTGGGATTCCGTTCCAGGGTGTAGGGAGCCTCTGGGTTATGTATCTGTCCCTCCAGCACATCCTATTTCATTATGTGTTGAGGTTGACATCTCTCACTCTCACAGCTCCGATGGATTTGGGTTTTCTGGGGTGGAGCATGTCCATTACTCCTGTGTTGGACATGGCCTTGTACAACAGGCATACAATGCCTCTGCGTAGGCAGTATGTGACTGCATACAGCTGGGGTGTCTACAGCCAGGCAGCATATGACATATATTTGAGACCCTTTATCCTCTTGGTGAGGTACCTTTGAGGTCTTTCTAACTGCTGCAGGTGTCGGGTAAGGTACATCCCAAATGAGGCATTGTACTAGATTATGGGTCTGATAAGAGAACAGTATAGGGGCACAATGACCTCTGTTGGCGTAGATGTGAATCCTTTCATGATACGGTGTCCAATATAGACAGTCTTCCTAGCCACGTTGGCAATGTGAGTGTCACATGACAGGTTACTGTCCACTTGTGTCCCTAGGTCCCTGATTACTCCTTCCATACATAATGGATTACCACCTATGTGGTAATTTGTGAGTACCTTGTTTGGTATTTGGTGAGACATTCATACTGTCCAGTGTCTTCAGGATGGCTGAGTGGGGTTCCTGTGTGTGAGAGTGTGGTCTGTAGCATGCTACAGACTGTACAGCAGTTTTGCCTATGGTTAGTTGCACATGGGTGGTCTCCGATGCTTCGTGCATTGTCAGTTACCTGGACGTGTGGGTGTCTGTGCTGAATATGGATACTCCCCCTCCTTTTATGTTTTGGTCCAGGTTTTGGGGCCATAACACGATATGAGGTATAACCTGGTAGTGCTGGTGTGCTGTCAGGAGCCTTGCTGCAGGTTTCTGTCACTGCATGGACATCGATGTTCTCCATACTGGGGAGGGCCTCGGGAGCATGCATGTTGAGGTTTACACGTCTGGCATTGGGCAGCATTACCCTTATGTTTCTTTCCACTTATGTTTTCTAGGGAGGTGGGTTAGTCTTTTCAGCCTTGCCTACGAAAGGCTCTATGGAGGTGGCAAGAGCCTTATCCAATATCCAGATGCCCAGGGGTAACAGGTGCAAGCCATCCCTGGCACAGCAGCGTGGCTTGTCAAGCATGACATCCCAAGCAGACAGACATTGGATCCCCTTGGAATGACACCAGTAATTGTGCCACTTGTTAAAGCTGATCATTCTGTGTTTGTACTGTGGCATCATTCTTGGTGAGGGTAGGATGCTGCACATGGTCAGTGTCATACCGGCCTGGACTACATAATCGGAGAGCTCATCTATGTCTCTTTTCATGTAGTCCGGGGAGGTACATCTCAGGTCATTCACGCCAGCATGGACAATGACTGCATCATATTTCTACTTGCTTTGGGGTGACCTGCATACTTGTGTTATGTGGCGTATTGTAGCAGCCTACAGGCAGCTTACTGTACCCTTTCCCTTGTTCAGTCTGGTGAGCGGGACAGCAGTGTGTCTGACTATGGAGTCACCTATTACAACTGTATCAGGCATGTTGTTTCTCCTTCTGGCCTGTGACTGTTTGGCACACCAGCTTTGTGTACTATGTGTTGCATGTGCTATGTTTGGAGGTAGTGGTTGCTTGGGTGTCTGCTTTGGAGGCCTCTGTTGATGTGGTGTGTTTGTAATTAGAGCCTCCGGGAATGTTTTTCTGTGTTTATGTCTTTGGTTTGCAGTTGTGATAGGTCTATGTGAGACTGGGTTTGTGGTGTGTGTGGTTACCTTCTCCTCCTGACTAGTTTTGACAGTACTGAGTTGAGAGAGCTCAGCCTCCGGTTTGGATAAATGGTTGCATCTCTCACATATATTTGTATTTCTTGGGGAGGTGAGGGTTGTCTGTGTACATGGGGCAGGTGTAACATTGCCTCAAGATTCACAGATTCAACTTGTTGTAGCTGGCCTTAGTGGATTGTATGAGTGGACATATTTTATTGCCATACTACTGATCAGTGATTACTTCCCTTTTATGTTTGCTCTATCATGTAGTAGCTTCCTCATTCTCTTGCATGGTTTGGTAATGGCTGGAGTCCACCATGCCAGATGCCTGCGTGTATGGCATTGTGTCTTGGTTTTATTTGGGATTGCATAATCCATGCATTCCTGGCAGTGTTCATGGAATGCCTGTATAACAGGTTCTGAGGTGTGGCCCATATTTTGCACCTGCACAGGGCCTTTAATGGATTCCACATCAGTTTGGAGGAGTGCAACTTTTGCTTTACACATGTTTTTCACTGTGGTTTTCTGGCCAGGGACTGTGGTCAGGATGTGTATATCCGTGTGATTACTCTATGGTCTGGTCTTACCAGTGAGGGATACACTTCTCATCTTGCCATCCAGTACCCATGTTGCTGATTATCACATCCAGTATGCTTACCCCTCTTGTGGGAGTGGTACGTTGTTCCTGGGCATTTTGGTTTATGGATTCTAGGAACTTTTGTCCTACAGTGTTGGAGCTAGAATAATGCTCCCAGTCTATGTTTGGGTATTTTCAGTCACCCAATATAATGTGGTTTGGAGGGCTTGATATATTCATGTATTCCAACATAGGCCAAGTGCAGTTCCTGGTGTTAGGATGGTAGTCTGTAGCAGGCTATAAACTGGGAGGCAGTTTTAGCCACTGTTACTTGACCATGGCTAGTCCATGCTGCTTCTTGTTGTGGTACCAACATGGGGTGTGGTTATCCTTGACAATTATTGCTAGTCACCCTCCTTTTGTAGCTTGTTCCATGTTTTGAGGCTGTACAGCACAGTATGAGGTGTAACCTGGTAGTGTTAGGGTGCTGTTGTGAGCCTTGACCCAGTTTTCTGTTACAGGACAGATATCAACATTCTCCATACTAGGGGAGTTTAGACTGCATGCATCTTGCTGTTTAGACTTCTGGCATTGGGTAGCATTACATCTAGGTTCTTATCCCTTGTGATACCTATGGAGGTGGGTTTGTGTTTTGAGCCTTACCTATTCAAGGCACGCTGTGGGTAACAACAGCCTTTGCCAGTATCCATAAGGCCAGGACTGATAGGTGCACGCCACCCCTAGCAGGTGGAGCATCATGTCATGCTCAGCATGTCATCCCAGGCTGGCACACATTGGATCCCCTTTGACTAACAGCAATACTTCAGCCAATTATTGCAATTGATCATCTCATCGTCATATTGTGGCATCATGCTTGGTGAGGGTAGGATGTTAGTCAGGGTCATCAAGTTTGCATATACTACATGGTGTTACATTGCTTAACACATGGCATTCATGCCTCAGGTGGTGCTGCAGGGCTGCCTCTGTCGGATGCACATACTACACTCCCTGTACATGTTTGAGAGCAGGTTATGTCATTTTAGGCATCCCTGTTATTATATGAGTGAGTCAGAGAGGGGTATCATTCCCAGGGTTCCTACTGAGCCAGTGTATGTGCCCTCTTTGCCAAGGCCAGGGCATACTGGGCATGCCTCCTTCTGCCTACTGGGGCAGGCTCAGGTTGTTCCTCCTCCGAGTCACGCTCTGCCTGTGATGGCCTTGGCAATGGTGGGGGGCTGTTTGGCCTGGCCCTATGCTGGTCCTGCTGCAGCTGTTTTCGCAAGATCATATTATGTAGCATAGCACATACCATGACAATTTGGGTACATGTAGTTGGTGAGTACTGCAAGGCTCCACCAGATGTGTCCAGACACCGGAACCGTGACTTGAGCAGCCCAAACACACGCTCTATTACATTACGTGTTTGTGCGTGTGCCTCATTATGGCGTTCCTGTTCAGGTGTGTGTGCGTTTCTGATGGGTGTCATCAGCCACGGCTCCAGTGCATAACCTGCATCCCCACTAGGTGTCCATGTGGGATGTCCCCATTGGCAAATGTCTGGTACAGCTGCGTCAAATGCCAGATATGGGAATCATGGTAGCTCCCAGGGCAGCCAGCACACACATTCATTATTATGCCCTGGGCATCACACACGACCTGGCAGTTGATGGAGGGAAGCCCTTGTGGTTTATGTAGGCCCTACCCCGCTCACCGGCTGGTGCTTTGATGCATATGTGCGTGCAGTCTATTGCACCCACTACCTCAGGGTATTCCGCTATTTGCTGGAAGAGACGCATATTGCTGGCCAATACCTCACGGGCATTGGGGAAATATACATGATCACCGACATGTGCTGACATGGCATCCAGGAACTGGTGCAGTACCCTGGAGGCTGATGCCTGTGATATCCCCATCATATCACCAGTTGGTCTCTGGAAGGTACCTGTTGCTAGTATTCTTAGGCCAACACATACCTTGGTTTCCACTGGGATGGGTTCCCCTCTGTTGGTTCTGTGTGTGAGGCGTGGCCTGCACAGCTCGACAATTTGCTGCAGGAGGTCTCTGTCCACTCTATAAGGCTCCACTATCTCCAGCTCATGTAACCCGTGGTAGGTGACCCTGGGCCTGTACACTCTTCTCCGTCTCCTCACTGTGGGTTGTCTGGCACCATTTGCATTGTCACCACCCTCAGCAAGTAGCCTATGTCTCCTTATGACAGCTATGGCAGCCCCTAGCATTTCTGCTCTGAGTTCAGCTTTTTCAGTTTTCACTTCTAATAGCTTACTCCTGTCTTGCAGTGTCTCTTGAGAGAAACATCCTGCACTGCTGTTTGCAGAGTTTTAAGTGCTTGGCTGGGCTACTATTCTGCCTGTGTAATTGCCTGCTTCTAATTGTTTTCACCTGCTAGCTCCAGCAGTATTCCCTGCTAGCTTCCTACTAATTCTGTTGCTTCCTTTTTCCTTTCTGTTTCCTCAGGGGGGAGCAACGCGCATACCAGCAGAAACACGCTCACAGTGGCTTACACGTGCGCACACAGGTTTACACAGTTTAGAATTTCTTATTCGGGTTAAAACGCGCTCACACCAGTGCAAACAGTCTTACAAGTCTGCCAACAGGCTCCCACATGCTCAGTCTGCCTTACACACACGCACACTGCCCTACTCGCGCCTCATGGCGCGCACACGTGCGCATGCACATCCAGCAAGAAACTTTGGTGTAAGCAACAGTGTACACCTTCCATTTCTTGACTTTCCCATGCTTATCTTGTGGCACTCCTCTTTCCATGATATGTGTCTGACATCTGTCATGTAACACTGACCTCCAATGAACTGCATTTCTTTCTGCCATTCCCCCCTGTGATGTCACCTATCTCCTACTCTGTTCCTCCCCCTTATGTAACTCTTACACTACTCAGAATGTGCTCATTTGCTATGTGACAGTGGGATTCAGTATCCTAACACTCATTTACATCAGATTGCCTACTAATGCTTAGTTACATGTCTTAGACTCAGCTTCCCCCCTTAGCAACCACTAAACGGTGGCCATGTTGTTTTTGGTCTGCTGGTCCCTGCATTGTAAATCCATGTATTGCATAAAACCCACATTTGTGGGTTTATAACCTTCATTTTTATGTTTTATATAGCGCAGCCCGTTTGCGCGGGGCTGCACTGCGTTTAAACAAAAAAAAAATATTTCTCAAATTTGCATTGGGGTGCCTTGCCAATGGCCACATATTTGGCCATTGGCATGCTGCCTGACACATATGCACCCTTTATTTGGAGCTGACATGGCTCCATTGTGTTATTTGCAGAAACGTACTCAGTTGTCAACTGAGTACATTTCTGCAGCTAAAACGGCTCTTACACGGGCTGGTTTGGGCTTCGTGGATCGCTAATCTACCTCATTTGCATGCCTTTCGGCTGCAAGTGAGGTGATTAGCATATCCACGCCCACTCCGTGTAAGAGACATTTTAGCTGGTCTCTTACACGGAATTTCGGGCTGTTCCTGGATCGCGAGGGCTGCATGGAGTCTTACACTACTCTTAGACTCCGTGCAAGCCTTCGTGAATCCTGCCCAAGAACTTTTAATGAATTAATATGATTCATTTCTATTTACCATGGATTTCGCATAAAAAAATCCTAACACTGAATGTGTGACAGAGTCTTTTAATGTGGAACTTTGAGGAACATGAACTTTTTAAGACCTCAAATGAGGTACATTCCTTGTAATGAGGTACACTTGAGAGGTATGAGTAGAACAGAGCTTGCATAGGCCTAAAAATGTAAGTTTAGGCCTGTTTCTTCATTTTATATTTCATATTTTAAAGTAAGTACAGAAAGAAATATGTGTGTGTTCCGGTATCTCAGTAGGAGTTGTACGGTGACGTTTCATTTAAATAGACAAAAATATAGTATTCTCTTGGCATAAGTCTAGAAATGCAGCCATGTTAAAGCAGACCTTCACAGTTTGCATACAGTTTCAGTGAATGTACTTTTAATCAGTGAAAATAACCTACCATCAAGAATACTAATAAGAACAGAATGTGCAGTACCTTGGGTACAAAGACATTTTGTTTGTATGCTACAAGGCTTGGGAACCAAGTTTGAAGAAGCGTGTAGAGATTTGTATAGTTTTTCTATTATTAGAAGATACTTCAGACAAAGTATGTTAGTTCATTTGGACTAATATTCAGAAAGTCATTGCAGTGCAAACACGCTGGTATAAGTACAAAAGTCAGGTCGAATATCCAGCATTCCAGAATATTAATGATACTATTGAGGAAGAAAGGAATATGAAGAACATAAATGCAGAAGTTAAGAAATATTTCAGTTTATCAGCACTGTTATTGGAGACAGTATTCGGATGACATCTACCTCCATTGTACATAATAAAGCATTTTTACCTGAACTACAGTGTTTGCAACCTTTATCCTGAAATGAAGAAGATTTGACCCATAAAGGACAGACTGGCACCTGTTCAGCACAAGTTTGGGTAAATAGAGGGGCGGCCCGTGCTATAGGACTGCAGGACTGCAGCCCCCCCACCTAAATACCCCCACTGACTGTAGAAAATAAAATATAAAACTGTAGAAAATAAAATATAAAACTTAAAATTAATTTTACTAACTCCACGCATGCGTGCTTAGTTCCTGACTGCTGTGTTATGCAGTCCAGAATGCCACGCACGCATGTGTGCTTCCCTGAACTCCAGACTGCTCTGTTAGGCAGTCCAGATAGGGAAGGCAGGGAACTCCACCCTGCCAGCCCAGAGGTCTGTGCAGTGACAACCGCACAGACTGGAAGAACACCGGACTGTATCGCCCGCAGGCTGGAGGCTCCAGCCTCTTCACGTCTTGCGGGGAGACCCAGAAACCTGCGCGCTGTTATGGAGGGCAGGGAAATCATCGGGCACTGCAGGGGACCGCTACGGGACTAGCTGCCATGCAGGTAGGGAAATCATTGGGCTGCAGCTGCAGAGGGTGTGTGTGTGTGTGTGTGTGTGTGTGTGTGTGTGTGTGTGTGTGTGTGTGTGTGTGTGTGTGTGTGTGTGTGTGTGTGTGTGGGCGCTCGTGCTGGTTTTGTCTCTGGAGGAACACTTTTTCTTTTAATATTAGCTTTTTATAATCACAGAAGCAAGAAACTATTTCACTGAAAGAAATTGGCTTGTATATGTATTTTTCTTTTAAAAATGCAGTTTTCATTGAATATATGCCTAACTTTGTATTTACTGGAGTAGTCGGCAAAGCAGTCATTCCTTTAACAAGTAACATCTTATTTATTTATTTACTATTTATTCACTGGGTAAGTGGACTCGTCTTTTGACCCTTAGCCATGACACGAGTTTGCTTAATTTAGGAAATATTAGGCCAGCTGCATTGCAGTGGTAACAAATTACAGTTGTTTGCTTTTCAAATTATATTTTGATTATTGTTTCTGTACTTCATAGTTGAATGGACAAATTCAGGATCAACTGTCATCTGCATGATTATAATAACTTTTGCTGGCAACAACTTTAGAGTTATGAGTGTTAATTGCCACTGTTGAATCCATGTAGATAGACTTTCCTTATTCTTTATTGACACAGCACACATTTGTAATTATTGCATTTCTGGGGACTGACTTCATTGCCTTAGTGTAGAAGATTAGCTCAAGACCGAGAAGTCTCCTGTCATTTTAGATTACTTATATTTCCATATGCTGCATAGGCTACAAAGTTTTGACATTAACAAAGTGGTTTTCAGTTTAAATCTGGTTTAACAGGGCCAGTGTCATTATGTGTGTGTTTCTGTTTGTATTTGTTTGTGTGCATGTGTGCCTCAAAGAACACACCTTTGTAGGGGTGGGTGAATTTGTGTAAATAAACTATTGTAACTTTTTTTTGTTTGTTTCTGGGCATTTTATGTCCCATCTTCACAGTTAAAATAGGTGTGCCTCATTAGACTTAGAATGAGCATGGTTGACTGACAGTGTATAGGGGCAAAAGTCTGATACTAGTTTCTCTGATATTTTATGAAGAAACAAGTGTTTTGACTTTCCAAATATTACTTTAGTATTGTAATTTCATGGCATCCTTATATGTTGATGCCTTTAGATTCATTTCATAAAAAATATGCATACTGTCCTGTTTCTTAGAAAGGCAAATGTTTGTTTGTGTCTTTCGGCTTTTCCCTGTTAGGGGTCGCCACAGCGGAACTCCGGTCCGCTAATGATTGGCAGTTGATTTTTACGTACCGGCTTGCCAGGTCTGATGCACGACCTTCAACAAAGGTACGCCCATTCACGCATGTCTCCATGCAGAAGACGCTCTAGCTGAGAACCGAACCGGACAGCGTCTTACTGTGAGGCGACAACGCTACAGCAGCACCACCACCGCGGGTTTGGAAAGGCAAATGTATACTTCATAAAATCATAAATATATACCTGGCTTCCACTGGCAGGCATTATATAACTTGTCATCACCTTGAAAATGAAACATCTGTCACAAAAATATGTATACAAATTTGTGAATAAAATCTTTCTGCAGTAATCTATCTCACAATAAAGGCATTAACAAGTACCTGTATTTTTGCATAATTTTGTTACTCTCAGCTTTTTAAGCTTGTGTTTTCTAGTATTATTTACAATCGTACTGAAAAGGAGAGGCATTGTACTGTATTCAGTGTGTGGGTTTTTATGATAATTGTGTGTGCCCATATTTTTTGCCAGCTGTTAATGTTTTTCAAGAGCCTGTATTCCTATTTTTGATGTATGCAAGTTATGTGGTATGGTAGTTTTACATGCAGGCAGAAGAGATACAAAATGGAAATAATAAGTAGGGAAGGATATCATATAAGAAAATGGCAACTTGAAATACAAGCAACATCAACATGGATATACTTTAAGAGCATCATCTAGTGCTCAAAAGGAATGATATTTGTGAGTGGACAGTGAGTCATCTACAGCACCACCTCAGTATTCTTAATGAAGTTTAAAATCCTCTACATGGTATATTGAAGCATTAATAAAATATACCATCTTTTAAATGTCATTTCATGTTTGATTTATTCACATTCACCCCTTGGCTGTGATTAGTACATGCAGCCTTTGTCAAATGCTTTAAAGGCAGTATTGTCTTTTTTTTCTGTATTCCTGTATGCATTTTTTACTTGTTAATTGGCCTAGCTACTGTGGTCTGGGTTGTGGCATAAAAGGGTTGTTACTGAAAAAAAAAAAACTGTAGCAGTTGATCGAAAATCAGTTTATCAAATGTAGCAGCTTTTTTCTGTGCAGGATCTTGGTTCAGTGGGAATCAGGGAACTTGCTCTCTTCCCCTGTAATATAATCTTAAAGTTAATATATATGGCTCTACTTCAAATGTTAAAAGTTGCAGAACATCGAACCACACATCATCGAGGATGAGATGATCAATGTTCCACAATATCGAACATGAAAGTAGACTAAATTAAAAAAGATAAAAACTCTGCTTGTAAGTCTTTGCGGGGGGGGGCAAGCCCCCTGCACCCCCCACATCCACTGCTACTAAAATATACCAACTCCGAGATCACACTACAGGAACAGGAAATGTACTGCTCTCTTCACTGTAGTACGATCTTGAAGTTGGTATATTTAACTAGCAGATGGTGTGGAGGCGCAGCTCACCACATGTGGGGTGGAGGGGGGCTTGCCCCCTGCAAAAATTTACAAGCAGAGTTTTTATATTTTTAATTTAGTCTACTTTTACTTTCAGTATTGTAGAACATCGATCATTTCGTGCTTGATGATGTGTGGTTCCATGTTCTGCAACTTCGAGCATTTGAAATAGACCTATATATAAAATTAGCAGGGTATGGGCAGGGGTGCAGGGGACAAAATGTTTCCCTTTTTTTTTTTCATTAGGCAGCTGATTGACCAGTTCAGTTTGATCAGTTACAATTTAACATTTCGACTTTTCGATATATGGATATACATATCTATCTAGCTGTGTAGATATGTATGCATTTATCTATAAATGTATCCCATACAGCTACATAGTATCGTGTGATTTTCTGCTCATATTTATTCAGATTGAGGAGTCCTTACATATGTGCATACCATTTAACTTTGTAATTGCCATGAACCATTTTTTACTTGGGGATTTAACAGACATTACTGGAGGGAGCTTTATTGAAGGCTTGTATTATTGTATGCCTGCATACATTGGCTGAGGTGCTTTTTGAAATTCCAAGGATCTTTAGTATGATGATCCAAAGAGTAAAAATTGTGATTCAATGGAATATATCCTAACTCTAAAACTGCATACACTGGACAATTTTCCCTTCTCTGAAGTATAACAGCCTTGGAGTTAGTGTATATTAAATAGTAGGGAGTGGATGCACAGCTTACTACATTAGGGAGCGCAGGCTGGCTATACCTTCCCTGTGTAAAATGTTTTTTAAGCCTGAGGAACCATGCAGGCCTTCTCTTGGGATAGCAGCCAAGACTGTTGTGATGCTTTTCTTGGAACAACATCTTGTACTTAGTGTCCATGATTTTAAAATCCATCCAAATATAGTGTTTGACTGTCTACTTTCTTTATCAAATTTGGAGAAGAGCATAATTTTTGAACCATATTGTTTGAATTTGTTCCTCTGTTGGTACTTACATTTCTAGAAGACCTATGATTCCTTTGTGTGTGTGTGTGTGTGTGTGTGTGTGTGTGTGTGTTATTGAAGGCGAGTGCTCATGCATGAGCATGCATATGATTAGGTTGGTGCATATACATTTGTGTTTATTGAAGTATACTAATTTGTGTAATGACATACTATCTATCCACTGAATATATATATACTTCACTTTTTCCCTTAGAACTGATCTAGTTCTCAGAATAAACACCCTATTCCCACTCTAAAGTCTGGCACTTGCTCACTAAAGCAATTATATAAGTCAGCACTAAAAAATTAAAAGCACTACACCCTCACAAACTCCCCTTGAGTACTTTGTTCCCCATTGGCCCTTTTTTCAATTATAAAGGAATTCCCAATACTATTTTAGCATGTCCAAAGGTCAGTTGTCAATCTCCTCTCCGGTCCAGCTGGTGAATCTGGGAATCTTGAGGCAATGTTACAACTGCCTCATGTACACAGACAACCCTCTCCTCCTCCCAACAAATTCCAACACATGTGAGAGATGCAACCATATAGACAAACTGGAGGCTAAGCTCTCTCAACTCAGTACTGGCGTAACCAGTCAGGAGGAGAAGGAAACCACACTCACTACAATTCCAGTCTCACATAGACCTACCACGACAGTAAACCAAACACATAAACACACAAAAACATACTCGGAGGCTCTAAATAAAAATCTGCCTAAGCAGCAGAGACCTCCAAAGCAGACACCCAAGCAACCGCTACCCCAAAACAAAACACGTGCAACACATAGCTCACAAAGCCAGTGTGCCGAACAGTCACAGCCCTTAAGGCTAAACAACACACCTGATACACTTGTAATAGGTGACTCTATCGTCAGGCACACAGACGTCCCGCTCACCAGGCTGAACAAGGAGAAGGTCACGGTGAGCTGCCTGTCGGGCGCTAGGATCCGCCACATAACACAAGCACTCAGGTAACTCCAAGGCAAGTACAAATATGACTCAGTCATTGTCCATGCTGGTGTGAATGACCTGAGACGTACCTCCCTGGACTACATGAAAAGAGACATAGAGGAGCTTTCTGAGCATGTAGCCCAGGCCGCTATGACCCTGACCTTGAGTAGCATCTTACCCTCACCAAGAATGATGCCACAATATGAAGACAAGATGATCAATTTCAACAATTGACTTAAGTATTGGTGTCATTCAAAGGGGATCCAATGCCTGTCTGCCTGGGATGACATGCTCGACAAGCCACGATGCTTCGCTAGGGGCGGCTTGCACCTGTCACCCCTGGGCTTTCGGATATTGGCAAAGGCTCTTGCCACCCCCATAGTGCCTTTTTTAGGCAAGGCTTAAAAGACAAACCCACCTCCATAGGTATCACAAAGGATAAGAAACTAAGAGTAATGCTACTCAACGCCAGAAGTCTAAACCTCAAGATGCACGCACTTGAAACTCTCCTTAGCATGGAGAACATTGATATCTGTGCAGTAACAGAAACCTGGTTCAAGGCTCCCAAGAGCACCCCAGCACTACCAGGTTATACCTCATACCATGTTTTTTGGCCCCAAAACTTGGACCGAACCACAAAAGGAGGGGGAGTATCAATATTCGTCAAAGATACCCACACCTCCAGGTTGGTGGCACAGCACGAAGCATCAGAGACTATCCATGTGCAACTAACAGTGGGTAAAACTGCCTTCCAGTTTATAGCCTGCTATAGACCACCCTCCCAAACCCAGGAACCCCACTCGGCCTTCCTGAGAACACTGGAAAATAAGAAGGTCTTTCCAAACACCATTATATTGGGCGACTTCAACAACCCTAACATAGACTGGGAGCATTACTCTAGCTCCAACACCCTAGCCCAAAGGTTCCTAGAATTTATAAACTCAAATGCTATGGAACAACTTGTTGCCACTCCCACAAGAGGGGAAAACATACTGGACCTGATCATCACCAACATGGGGACTCTATACTCCAGACCAGAAGTGTATCCCTCACTGGTAAGATCAGACCATAAATTAATCTCACTAGATATTCACATCCCGACCCCAGCCCCTGCCCAGAAAACCACAGTGAAAAACTTCTCTAAAGCAAATTTCACACTCCTCAAAACCGAGGTGGAATCCTTCAAAGCCCCCGGGCCTGTGGAAAATACGGTCCAGACCGCAGAATCCTTTATAAACGCATTCTATGAACACCTTCAGGAATGCATGGATCATGCAATCCCAAATAAAACCAAGACCCAATCCTCCAAAGTTAAGCGTCCTGTCTGGTGGACCCCAGCCATAAACAAACTATACAATAGAAGGAGGAAGCTACTACATGATAGAGCAAAACCCCAAAATGGGAAGGCATCTCTGATCAGTATTAGCAAAAAACTACAGGCACTCATAAAATTGTCTAAGGCCAGCTTCGAGAGAAAAATTGCACAGGACACTAAGGATAATCACAAGGCTTTCTTTAGTTATGTTAGGAACCTGGGTGGGAATTCCCAGATATGCTCAGAATTAGTCCAAAATGACAAAAAATACACCGAACCCACAGACATTGCCAACATCCTAGCTGACAGGTTCAGTGCAAACTTCTCCCCCCCTTCCCCACCAAAAGGGCAAATATCTATCCCAGCAGAGTGCTGCCCCCCTGACATCTCAGATGCTCAGGTAAGAGCCGCCCTCTCCAAAGCAAAAAACACAACATCAATGGGACCAGACGGTGTCCCGGGCTGCGTCCTACATGCACTCCAAGAAGAACTAAACCCAAACATAAAACTACTGTTCAGTCTCAGCCTTACTACAGGATATGTACCCAAAGAGTGGCGTACAGCAACAGTGGTCCCTCTCCCCAAAGGTGGTGCCTCAACGGATCCTGGAAACTATCGCCCCATAAGCTTGACTAGCTTGGTCTGCAAAGCTATGGAAAGGATCATCATGGACCTCATAAATAAAGATATTGGGGACCTACAGACACTGGATCCTACCCAGTTCGGCTTTGTTAAGGGCAGATCCTGCCTCTTAAACCTGGTCAATTTCTTTGAAACAGTCACCAAGGCCATTGACGAGGGGAAGGTGGTCCACACAGCCTACCTGGACCTTGCAAAAGCCTTCGATACAATACCCCACTCGGGCATTATAGATAAGCTCACCAGTTTAAATATAAACCCCTATGTCACTAGATGGGTTGCAAACTGGCTCAAAGACAGAACCCACATGGTTAGAATTGCTGGAGCCATGTCAGACTCCAAACCAGTTACAAGTGGAGAACCCACATGGTTAGAATTGCTGGAGCCATGTCAGACTCCAAACCAGTTACAAGTGGCGTCCCACAAGGCTCAGTCCTGGGACCTCTCTTGTTCGGTATATATTTCTCGGATGTACAGGCTAACAAGGAAGGACTGTGGCTGACCAAGTTCGCAGATGACTGCAAACTGGGCGCCATAATCGACTCTCCAGCCGACACAAGCATCCTACAAAAGGGCCTCATAGAAACAGACAACTGGTGCCAGAGCCATGGCCTCAAGCTAAATGCCAAAAAGTGTATAGTCATCCCCTTTGGCAAAAACAAAGTGCCCACAAATTACCACATAGGTGGTAATCCATTAAGTACGGAAGAAGTAATTTGGGACCTGGGGACCCAAGTTGATAGCAATCTCTCATTTGACAACCACATGGCCAAAGTGGTTAGAAAAACATTTTATATAGCCCACCTAATCATGAAGGGATTCACATCTAGATCAGGGGAGGTCACCGTGCCTCTTTACTCATCCCTCATCAGGCCCATAATTGAGTACAATGCCCCTTTTGGGATGTACCTTACCAGACACCTGCAGCAACTGGAAAGACCCCAAAAGTACCTCACCAAGAGGATTAAAGGGCTCAAACAGATGCCATATGCTGCCCGGTTAAAGAAACTCCAGCTCTACTCAGTGGCATACCGCCTGCTCAGAGGCGATCTGTGCCTGACATATAAAGCCATGTCCAACCTGGATTTAATGGACATGCTGCACCTCAGAAAATCCAAATCCCATCGAGCTACGCGCTCGAGAGACTTGAACCTCAGCACTGAAATAAATAGGACATGCTGGAGGGACAGATTCATAACCCAGAGGCTCCCTTCACTCTGGAATAAAATCCCAGTCCAGGTTAGGCAGAGTCCCTCATTGACTCTCTTCAAGAGGAATCTTGATGAGTGGATGGGAGATAGTAAGTTTACCCCGGGTATCACTTCTGTGTCACTGTTAGACAGAGGCACAGTATACTAACCTCGAAAAAGGGCATAGCAAAATTCATTTAAAATGGGTGGCGAAAGCCAAACACACTCTGGCTAGGCTTATAAATGCCCTAGTATGAACCTATGAACCTATATATATAGTGTATCAATTTTCAGCATCAGTTCTTTGCATGTTATGAAAAAAAGGATAAAAATGGAGGAAATTATAGTTTTCAGTGTTTGCTCATTTTCATATTTTTCAACTTCAGCTTGTCATCTGTTTCTCTGCTCCAGGCGTACACACACACACACACACATACACACACACACACACACACACACACACACACACACACACACACACACACACACACACACACACACACACACACGCTTTCTAATGCATCCTTGTATCATGGAATCTTTGAAATCACTTGTTTACTCATACTAATGGAAAACAAATGATTGTCTGAGGTCAATGTGCTCTGCTTTAGGGACTTTTGTATCTTCTCCAGTGTTGCGTGATCAGAAAGTTGGTTCATATAGATTTATGAGGATGCATTTTTTTCATTAGTTCTGCATTTTCCTTTTATTATGGAGTGCATTTCTTAAAAAAATCACATTTGCTTCTAGAAAATTTATCAGTCCATACAACCTTTTCCCTGTTTGCAATCATACAAAACCACAATGAATTCAGTTAATCCCTAAAAATCATGAGCCATTTGGACTTCAGTAGATACAGTTCTGTAAATATTTCCAGTAATATTACTAAACTTGTCAGAGACTGTTTAGTGGGTGGGAGACCATTATCATTTTGACAGCTGAATAGACATTTCATAATTATGATAATTTGTTGTCCCGTACACTAAATTGTACCAGTCTGGGAGTGAGATTCATCAGAGGCAGGTGATGTGAGTGAAAGGGCAACATTTCCACAAGTTTATGCTGCTAAACGCTAGGAGTCTTAGCATGAAACTGCACTGACTGGAAGCAGTCTTCACCTTGGAAGACACAGACATTTGTACAGTCACGGAGACCTGGTTCAAGGTTGTGAAGAGCACTCCAGCTATACCAGGTTACATCTCCTTCCACATGTTCAGAGCACAAACTGAAAGTATGAAAACTAAAGGAGGTGGTGTATCAATATTCATTAAAGATAAACACACCTCCAGATTGGTTGAACAGTATGATTCCCTGGAGATAGTTCAGGTGCAATTAGCTGTTGGTAGGACACTTATTCAAATCATTGCCTGCTACAGAACTCTTTCCATGAATCAGGACACTCACTCTGCCTATTTGGATCTACTTGAGTCTATAAAGATACATCCAAACACCATGATTTTGGGCAACTTTAGCTACCCACCCTTTGACAGGGTAAATAACTCATGCTCAAACTCACTTGTCCAAAGGTTCCTCAACTTTTTAACTCCACTGCCCTGGACTAAATAATTGACACCTCCACAAGGGGTGCCAACATCCTGGATCTGGTGCTTCCAAATATGGGAGACCACTATAGCACCCCCACTGTGAGGTCTTCCCTGGTGAGATCTGACCACAAATCAGTCTCATTCAAATTCATTATCACCCCCCCCCCCCCCAGCAGCAACTAAACTAAAAAAACTTCTCCAAAGCAGATTACAACTGCATTGACTCGGCAATACCTGACAGGACCAAAACAAGCTCCTCAAGGAAGAGCAAACCTGCCTGGTGGATAACTGCCATTAGACTTTACAATAAGAGGAAAAAACTGCTAAGTGTAAGAGGGCATGAGCCCTAAACTGGAAACACTACCTCCTCAGCTTAAACAAGCAAATAAGACTCCTTGTAAAGTCCTCCAAAGCAAACTATGAATCCAAATTAGCTTCCTCAACTAAGGACAACCATAAGGCTTTCTTTAGTTACATCTGTAACTTAAAAGGAAAGGCCCAGATTTGTGCTGAACTGGTAATTAATGATACCACATATACTGAGCCTGTGGACATAGCTAACTTGTTGGCTAATAGGTTCTGTGAAAACTTCACTCCCCTGTCCCCATCTCACATACTCCATGACATCCCTACCACCTGTCCCCTACTTTGTATCCCTAAACAGCAGGTTGTAAACACCCTCTCTACTGTCAAAAACACAGCTTCCATGGGACCTGATAACATCCCAGGCTGCATCCTACATGGGCTCCAACAAGAATTAGCAACAACATTGGGTATTCTTTTCAATCATAATTTAAGCACCGGCTTCATCCTAGCTGAATGGAAAATGGCCACCATTATTCCCTTGCACAAAGGTGGTTCTTCCACTGGCCCTAGGAGCTATAGACCTGTTAGCCTGGCTAGCCTTATCTGCAAGGCCGGGGAGTGAATCATCATGGACCTTATCAACAAAGATATAGGTGATCTCCAAACACCTGACCCCTGGATGAGGGGAAATCTATGCATACAACTTACCTAGACTTAGCCAAGGCGTTTGACACTATCCCCCATTCGGGCATAATTGACAAATTCACTCAGCTATTTATCAACCCTTATATCACTAACTGACTCACTGATAGAACCCATATAGTCAAAATAAGGGAATCCATCTCCAACAGCAGACCTGCAACCAGTGGTGTTCCACAGAGATCAGTCCTGTGACCTCTACTGTTTGGAATCTATTTCTCTGAAGTAGAAGCAAAAACTAAAACTCTGTGGCTGACAAAGTTTTCTGATGACTGCAAACTGGGATCGGTTATAGATTCTCCAAATGATGTCAACATCCTACAAGAGGGACTTACACAAACAAATGATAGGTGCCAAAGTCATGGCCTTAAACTCAATGCAAAAAAATGTATTTTCATCCCTTTTGGTAAGAGCAATGTTCCTGCTAACTACCACATCAATAGCAACACCTTAAGTTCACACTCAGTGGCGAGAGACCTGGGCACACAGGTTAACAGCAACCTTACCTTTGACCACCATGTCTCCACAGTGGTAAGACGGTCATTCTATACTGGTCATGTCATAAGTAAGGGCATTGCCTCCAGAAAAAAAGAAGTTATAAACTCTCTGTACTCTTCCCTCATCAGGTCAATAATTGAGTGCAATGCCTCTTTTGTTATGTACCTTTCTAAGCACCTACAGCAATTGGAGAAACCACAAAGGTTCCTTCAAGGTCTTCAACATATATCCTATGTGGGTTGTCTGAAATCACTGTCACTTTATTCTGTTTCATACAGGCTACTCAGAGGCAATCTCTGCCTTGCATACAAGGCAATCTCTGACCCTGCTTTACTGGAAATGCTCCATATTAAGTCAAATGGTACACGGGTTACTCGCTCTAAAGACCTTAACCTGGTATGTGAAATTAATAGAACCTGATGGAAGACAGATTTGTCTCTCAGAGGTTACCACACCTTTGGAACAGACTCCCACTTCATGTCAAACAGAGCACCTCATTAGCCCTCTTCAAACGCAATCTAGACGATTGGATGGGTAACCACAAATTCACCCAGGGGTTCCACCTGTGTCCATCTTGGACAGGGGCAATAGGTGCTGATTGTGGAAAAAGGGTAAAACTTGGCTAGGCTTTTAAGGGCCCTAAGGCCATTAGCCTAGTAACTTCCTATGATCCTGTGATCCTACAAGTATGCAGAGAGGCAGAACCCCACTGCAAAAGTCAACTTTTAAGGAACACATCCTTCATTATTGTTAAACATTTCTATTAGAATTTCAACAGGTATCCTTAGTAGCCAATTTGTACAGGAACTACAATAATTCCATTTCATATACATTGAGCATTATAACTTTCAGACAGTGTTAAATAGTTAGAAAATGGGTAGAAGAAACCCTAATGGAAGACAAATGACCTCCAACAAGGGTTTAATGTACCAAAGGAACATGATACAAAGAAGTCTGCCAGCAGTGTTGAGCCTCACAATAACCCTGGGCAGTCTGTTATTTCCCTGTAATGTTCACCTGGGTGAGCATTTCTGCTTGCTAACGTATCATGCTGTAGTGAGACATAATGGCTTCAAAGGGGTATTTCAGACAAATTTATGACTAAACAAATATACACACACGCATAAAATAGTCTTATTATGTATGAATATAGTTCACAGACCAAAACAACCCGAAGTAAGACAAGACATTTGCAAGTTTGGCTGAAAGAGATGCCATTTTTGGAGCAAGGAATGACTGCATAAAAAACTGACATAAATATACAAAACGAGCATATTTTAGCTGTACCTTTAAATCTGTTCTCTCAAAGTAAGAGAATCAAATGGTTTAAGCACTCATGTAACATCACAGTGAGCAGTGCAGGTTCACTGATGGGATGCAAAGCTGTACCGGCTTTAGCCTGATACAGATGAAGAGAAACTGTTCTGAATGCAGCAGCATTAAATATTACAATAGTATATGGCCTTTATAATTGTAACAGTATAGAGCCCTTACTAGAGCTTCCCTACTAGCAACAGAGAAATAACTAAGATTAAAAGCAGTGAGCATTCATTACACTTCCTTCCTCAGCACACATCTCCATAGAAACATCTGGCCATTGTCTGTAGTGCAATAGACTAGCGTATAGACATGCAATGAAGGAATTCATTACTAAACACGTTCTTCTAGGACAACACCGGTCTGAGTACCAGCAGTTGGACAGAATTAGAAAGGTACAGAGACTACAGATGACAGATGTGCTTCCCTCCTTTATACCCGAAATAATAATTGCACTGCAGACAATACGCAGCGAAGGGTCACAGTTTCTCATTAGGTTTCTGTGTACTGTTAATACTAATTTATATTGCAAGTGTTAACAGTTTTTATTTTCTGGAAAGTGAAGCATATATTATAAGCATTGCTTTGTTAACATTATCTTTCTTAAACTGCAGCAGATGTGCCATTTAAGGATGGCATTGTTAGGTTAAATTACTAATAATAGACTTGGATCTTTTCTTGACGCACTGAACAACTGCATGTTGGTAATACTTGTTACATCGTCAAGCTGTCAACCCATACTCACTACACAACAAGACTGAAACAAATAATTAATAGCGAAACACAAAGGATATTATAAACAGTCTTCAGTCTTAACATGCCTATGCATGTTTATGGTAATGTGACATTTTACTAAAGTTGTCTTATCAGTCGATTTCTAAACATGTTTGTAGACACTTAGAATTATATTTTAAACCACTGTTTTTGAATTGTCACAACCAACATAATGCAAAATCCACATTCAATTGTCAAGAAGAGGCATCCTTTTCCTTGCAAATTCCTGCTTCCAGACTATTTTAAGCATTAACCTTTACTGCAGTTCAGCTTTTGTTATCCATCATCATTTTTTTCCTTTTAATGCTTTCTGCTGCTTGTAAATGGATGTGTTTTACGCCTATTGTACTGTCAGTTTTTTGCTTAATTTTCTGCAGCACATTACTTTCTTGTCAGTCATAACAAGGCTTCAGCATAACCCACCCATTATGTAGTCTGACTGGGACAAAAATAGCTGTGCACCTACTCAAAGACAGTCATATTTCATATTTTACATCATTCTGAAGTTCTGAGGAAAATTAAATAAGAGATATAAATCTGCCAGGAAGCCTGTTCAGCTCTGCAGCAGATGAGTAGTCAGGTCATAAATGTACCACTTGCGACACTGCTTGCCTCGACAAAACCACTAATGAAAGTATAATAGAAACAGGATGTGCATTAATGAAATCAGATACACACCTATTCATATAAGGTAATTTTGCTGAAACATGGCTTGAACACAGGAATGGTGGCTGTGCAAAAGATGCCATAGAATATAATTCTGCAGTGATAATCTGCAGCATTTACTCAAAGATGTAGTATTTTAATTACTGCATGAGAACGTCTCTAATTTGGACAATGATTCTGACCCTGTGTGATCTGTACTGGCATTCTGCAAGGAAACCTTTAATTTTATTTATATATTTATGCTTTTTTGACTAGGGTAGAACATTGATCCAAGTGGAACATTTCCAGGCTCAGTTTGGGGTTTACAACCATATAAAAAGGATACAATATAAGAAGCTGTTTGCAAAGTAATTTTCATAAGGGAACAGTAATACAATCAGCTATACAAAAGCAGTTGTAGGATTAATCATTGCAAGGCTGGTAACAGGTTGCTAAACTTCTTACAGTAGGAGGACATACACCTGTAAAGGCATTTATACATGCATAATGAATATTGTTCAAGCTGTGATCTCTTGTAAAGGAGCAGTATTTTTGTACTTCATAATGAATCTTCTATAAAACTATGACGACTAGTAATGGCACACTATTTTGCATTGACGTATTTACATCAGGAAGAGGAGGGTAGCAGAGGAAGGATTTCTGGAATTGACTGGTGGAAACAGATACGGTAGACAGGGTGAGGTTGGAAAGGGTGTAAGGTAAAGGTTGCATGAGGAAAGTTTTAAGGAAGTAAATTGCTGTGCTTAAGAAGTGGAGGAGGATGGATAAAGGAAGGGAAGGTGCATGAACAAGAGCTTTTTTGGAGAGGTGGCAGTAAATTTGTTAGCGATACATTTGTTGTCTGAAATATCTTAGGTATGCTAGGAACAAGGCCTGAGCTTGGGAGGATCTGGGAGTGTGCGTTTGTGTACACGCACCCTTACATGTGTGTAAGAAGTTGAAGGAAAAGTTGCTTTCTATCTGTAATGTGCTAGGATGTGTGACTGCTGGTAGTTTTAATATATTAATGTGGGAATTAATGACAGCTAGTAGACTGTCAAGAAATGGCACAAGAAAGAATGCAGGAAGTGTTGGTAAGTAACTTGTGGAATAGATTAAGTGACCATGCTAGTTCTAAAGCACTTGCATTTTGATTTGTTTAGCATGAAGTATTTCAACTTTTTTATGGGGATTAGCAATCTACTATAATGTTTTAATATTTCTGGGTATAGCTTTCCAAACTTTGGGGGCTAGTATAGAAAAAACATGCTCTGTGCATTTTGGGTTTGATAATGGAGTTAGCAAATGGGGTATATTTTGAGAAAAGGGGCATTCGATTATACGCAGGCAAGGCTCTTTCTGGAATTTCCTGAGAAAAGAAGAGAGTGAGTTTCTTCCCACACCAGTTTGTATAACAGGGTACTCAGAAGGAGGGAAACTCTTTGTGGTATGGTTAGTCATTTAGGTTTTACAATAGAATTTTAGCTATTTTCCATTGAATCAGCTGTATAGTAAGTTGAGAGATTAAAAAAAAAATTCTATAATGACAGATATCAAATAAGCTATCATTTAATAATTGTTTATATAAAGCCACATGAATCATAAAAACAAGAAGCAGTTGTATTCAAGGGAGTAGTATATTCCAGTACATGTTTGGAAAGAGTGCAGTTTATAATAGAAGTTTGCAACACTGTTCCACCATGTATGGACCTGAAACTAGGAGTGTCAGTATCCCACCATCCTGGACCACTCATTGCATGATAGTGGACTGTATTGTAGCTGAAAGTGATACTGCTACTGGTAGTGCTAGACCTGGCACTAGGAGTGTCAGTCTCCCACCATCGTGGACCACTCATTGCATGATAGTGGACTGCGTTGTAGCTGAATGTGGTACTACTATTGATAGTGCTGGACCTGGTACTAGGACTGTCAGTCGCTCACTATCCTGGACCACTCATTGCATGATAGTGGACTGTGTTGTAGCTGAAAGTGGTACTACTACTGGTAGTGCTGGACCTGGCACTAGGAGTGCCAGTATCCCATCATCCTGGACCATACATTGCATGATAGTGGACTGCATTGTAGCCAAAAATGGTACTACTACTGGTAGTGCTGCTTACAGGATGCTACGTGCTAAACTGTAATATCATTAGCTGTACTAGTAATACTGCACTGTAGTAAGTGTTATGCTCTATTTTGCTGTGATCCATGGTTATAGACATACACAGTTCAGAGACATTTTAAGCATAATAACCATGACTGTGCAATGTAGGACTTTCACATATATTTAAATGAAGGGATCTACTTGTTTTAGCTCACACACTGGTGTTTGCCTTGCGATGTTACTTGTGTAGAAAAGGTAGCAGGTGTGAGTGTCATATGGCGTTTATTTGTGCAGTGCTGCACCACAAGATGTGGCTGTGTAAATGATGTATTTTGTCAGTATTCTTATATTTATACATAGGACATGATGATGGTGTTGCACAACACTACTTTACTGTTCACGACACCACTATCCATGACACAGTGGTGCCGTTATTTCAAAGTAATGGTAGTCTACAGTGCGGACTGCCATAAAGTTTCCACTCACTACACAGTATAATCCACAGTTCACACTTTTTTGAATTATTGATGTTGGTGTAGCACATCATTTGCATACTTACTGTATACCATGACTCCTTCAAGAATACATCAGTACATCTTCCAACTGCATGGTGTTTGGCCTATTAATGATTTGTGCAGGATGCTGGCATGCAGCTTACACTAGTTGCCAGGTCTTTGCAATTATGCACAGTATTCGAGTATTCCTTTATTTAGTTCTGTCTGTTTGCTGCCTGGCATAGAGTACTGATACATGTAGACCATTTTCATATTAAGCCCAGGAGCTCATATTCAGGAAACACAGTAATAAAACAATACTGGTAAAATATGAAGTTTATGAACTCCACCTCTATTTATCATGTGTAGTTTGCATTTATTTATTTTTTTATTTTACATCCTAAAGATAACATGGGTAAACGAGAGAAATTAGAGGCAAGTGGGCAAACCATGTCCCAAGACTCACACTCCACATTCCTAAGCACCCTGGAGAATATTAGGGTCCAATTTAATACTCTCATACTGGGTGACTTCAACTACCCCTGCATTAACTGGGAAAACTACTCATGTACCAATACACTTGCCCAATGCTTTCTGGAATTCATTAATTCCAATGCTCTGGACCAGCTCATTCTTACCCCCACTAGAGGTAGCAACATCCTTGACCTGGTCATTACTATCATGGGCGACTGTTGCTCTACACCAATAGTCAACTCCTCCCTAGTTAGATCCAACCACAAACTAATCACCTTGGAAATCCACATCCTTCCCACCCCTCCACAAAGGTAACCACCATGAAAAATTTCTCCAACGCTAACTTTGTGCTCCTAAAAACAGAGATGGCTAATTTCACGGCACCCATGCAAATGGAGAATAGTTGCATGACCGCCGAATCATACACCAATGCACTGTACGAACAAGTAAACAAATGCACGGATCTCGCCATACCCAATAGAACCAAGACACTCTCCTCAAAAAAAGGAAGCCCATCTGGTTGTCCCCTGCCATAAACAAACTCTACAACAGAAGGAGGAAACTGATGAGGAATAAGGCAAAGTCCCAAGACTGGAAAAACTCCCTTAACAGCCTCAACAAAAGGTTGAGATCCCTCATCAAATCCTCTAAAGTTAGCTATGAAAACAGAATTGCAACAGATAGTAAAGACAACCACAAGGCCTTCAATAGTTATGTAAAGAATCTCCACGGCAATACCCAGATTTGTTCTGAGCTACTGCACAGTGGTACCTCCTATACTGAGCCAACAGATATTGCCAATATACTGGCCAACAGATTCAGTGCTAACTTTACCCCTTTCCCCCCTTCCCAAGGACCAGTCACAATACCAGTAGATTGTCAGGCACCCAGTGTTACTGCTGCACAGGTTAAAACAGCACTGTCCAAGGCCAAGAATATAGCTTCTATGGGACCTGACAATATCCCTGGCTGTGTTCTACATGAACTACAGAGTGAACTGTGTATCTCACATATGTGTCCTGCTCAATCACAGCCTCACCTCAGGCTTTGTTCCTACCGAATGGTGCACTGCTACAGTCATCCCTCTCCACAAAGGAGGAGCGACTACAGACCCCAGGAATTATCGCCCAATTAGCTGTATGAGTCTGATATGCAAAGCTATGGAATGCATTATCATGGACCTAATAAACAAGGATATAGGGAATCTCCAAACTCTGGATCCTACACAGTTTGGTTTTGTGAAGGGTAGATCATGCCTGCTCAACTTGGTCGACTTCTTTGAGTCAGTCACCAGAACTGTGGATGAAGACAAGCTGGTTCATACAGCCTACCTTGATCTGGCCAAGGCCTTTGATACCATTTCCCACTCAGGAATCATAGGAAAAACTCACTAAGCTAGGCATCAACCCCTATATCACTAGGTGGGTTGCAAATTGGCTCACAGATAGAACCCCAAGTGTGAAAGTAGCTGACTCCAAGTCAGGCTGCCGACCAGTCATGAGTGGAGTCTCACAGGGTTCAGTCCTGGGTCCTCTTCTGTTTTGTATCTACTTCTCTGAAGTCCAGGCCAACATGAAGGGACTCTGGCTGACAAAGTTTGCAGACGATTGCAAGTTGGGAGCTATTATTAACTCCCCAAGTGATGTTGACATCCTACAGAAAGGCCTCAATGAAACCAACAACTGGTGTCAGAACCATGGCCTTAAGCTCAATGCCAAAAAATGTGTAGTCATCCCCCTTGGGAAAAACCTGATTCCCTTGAATTACCACATTGATGGTAGTCCACTGAACACAGAAGGTTTATAAGAGATCTGGAAACACAGGTTGACAGCAACCTCTTTTTTGACCACCATGTTGCCACTGTGATCAGAAAGTCCTTCTATGTGGCACATCTCATTACTAAGTGTTTTCCATCCAGGAAGAAAGAGTTCATTGTCTCCCTCTACTCTTCCCTCATTGGGCCAATCATCGAGTACAAAGCCCCATTTGGCATGTACCTCACTAGACACCTGCAGCAACTGGAGAGGCCGCAAAAATACCTCACAAAGAGGGTCCTAGGCCTTAAACACTTGCCCTATATGGACAGACTCAAAAAACTCCAACTATTCTCTGTCTCATATCGCCTACTTAGAGGAGATCTCTGCTTGACTTACAAAGCCATGTCTGACCCAGCTCTGTTAGAAATTCTACATCTAAAGAAATCACAATCCCTCCACACCAAACGGTCCAGAGACCTCAACCTCATTACCACAATCAACAGAATATGCTGGAGGGACAGGATCATAACCCAGAGACTGCCCATGCTATGGAATAGAGTTTCCATACATGTCAAGCAGAGCACCTCACTGGCTCTCTTCAAGAGAAATCTTTGATGAGTGGATGGGAAATAGAAAATTCACCCCAGAGATCACTCCAGTGGCTCTACTTGACAGAGGCACTAGGAACTAAGGTAGGGTGGCACGATGCCAGGGTAATTTTATAGGCTAGGTTTGTAAAGGCTCCAGGGCCATTAGCCTAGTACACACCTATGAACCTATGAACCTATATGGCACCCAAGCAGAGAGATCCATACAAAGAATCAGCTATGCAAAGATGCTTGCAAACTTCCCTTTATCATGGTAACTGATTAACTAAGGATGCATAACTGCATGACTGCACTTTTTCTGTTTTAATGTGTAGTGACTGATTCAACCACATACACATATTCAGTTTTTCTATGTTTATATAAGTGAAGAAATACATAACATCCCATAAAAAAGTGGAGCACAGATATTGGAATGGTATATAGTCAGCAGATTATCAAGTGCTAACTTAGTCAGAATGTAGTTTGATATAACTATTACTCATTTATGCATGAAATATGCATTTGTTAAAACATTATGAAAACATGATCAGGTCTACACTGCACTATAATATGCCCTTAGTCAATAACATCACGCTGTCGTATTGGAAGTTCAAGATTCCCTACTGTGTGTGTTGCAACTTCAGTGCAATTACTATACATACTCAAAAAATATAACATCTACATACTTTTTCTGGATTACCTCATTCTTGTCATAGAATTGTGTATTGATAATCAAGGAATTTATTAATGCCAAAAGGGTGAACCCAGAGCTGCAAATTACTTTGAAAATGAAAGAAAATCAGTTTCTTCATTGTTCTGTAAATATCTACTTCATCAGTTATGACAGTTGACTTAGAGGATTAACGAACTGTTATTGAACTGTTTCCTGTGGTCCAGCGATGCAATGTTTGTCACCCTCCATTGCCTATGTGACTCTAAGTTAGTTAACCAGACACTGCCCCAAGCTGAGTCTGAAACAGTCCATGGAGATCAGTCCTCTGTCCTGGAAAACAAATAAAATAAATGTGATGTCAGACCCCAGTGCCTAATGGATAAGGCATTGGCCTCCTAAGCCAGGGGTTGTGGGCTTAAGCCCCACTGGGGGTGACATAATCTTGACAGAAGTAGAGCTTTTTAGACTTTTCAGCTTGGCATAATGGTTAAGGTGTTTGCTTCAGTGACACAAGGTACAGAGTTTGATTCCCACCTTTGAAAGGGAACTTGGCTAGGTTTAAAATGGCCCACAAGGGCAGCTAGCCTAGTACTTCCCTATGAATGCAAAGTTGGGAGGTTGGCATAATGGTTAAGGTCCATCAATAATAATGTCTCAAGTGCCAAATTAGCCTGGATTTAGGGACATGCACTGCTTAGAAGTGCAAACCTTGCACAGTAAGAAGTCAGATGTATGCTTAGCTGAGCCTCACCTTACAAAGTAGTAAAGATGTGGAGTTTCACAAATAATACTATGTAACCAAACTTCAGCAGTGCAAGGAGGCAGATCACCTGAGAAGATACACAGCAAGAGAGACTGAAACTGTTAGGATATAAGGAAAAGCTTATTCATAGATACGTGTAGTAAATGGGCATTCTGCATGCTAGTATCTGGCAATGATAATAAAGTTTACACATGCCATCATAAGTGGCATGGAATATGCAGTGTAAAAAATGTTCAACTAGAACAATGTGAAAAGGAACATGAGCAAAACCACAAGAGAGGAAATAGAAGCACCCAATAGCAGGTTAGCTGGGTTGCAATGAGCATATTGAGAATGGTTTTGTGTCAGAAGAAGCATAGTAGAGGGATCATACCCAAAGTATAAAATTTATTTTTGACAGCCTGTGATAAAGGTTAGTGTTATGTCTAGCTCTAACACAAGCATGACACAGTTAAAGAGGACATACATACATGTTTTTCTACTGCAATGCTGTCCACTGAGGCATCAAATAAGGACTAGTGGCCGGAATGTATGTGGCATAGGAATGTACAGCACCCATGGGAAGCAAAGCCAGGTTAGCAATTGCAACTATGCAGGTGATTTATTGAACTGCTCTAGCTGGCATATATATTTATATATTTTACCAGAATACATGCAGACGTGCAGATTATGAAGAAGATATAGGTGCAGGTGTACCAACAACTCACTTTTAACAATAAACTGACTGAAGCATGTGACATGTAAAACAGGGGTACAGATGGTTGGGTAGGTGGGGTACTGCCTGGTGAGTTACTGTTGGTAAAGTGCAGGGTGATGAATGTCTTACACTGGTTCACTATCAGCAACTGTACCTCACCCAGCTGTCACATGAACATGGCTGTAGGCTACATACTAGATGCTCCAGGCTGTCAGATGAATGCATCAGTAATGCATTTTTTGAGGGACTATATCTATTCCAGCTACACCAACAGACGTAGTCAATTGCCGCATCTAGTAATTATTGCAGTGCTAGTCCATCTGGTTAGGCCCCATGCCTATGGGAAGGACTGTGAGATTGGAACACCATGTGTTCCTCCTCTCATGGGCCATGTTGTCACCTGGTTCATGAAGATGTAGATCTTGTAGCTTTACAGTGCAATGACACAATATGAAGATACTAAACAGGGTGTACTGCATTGGGTGCTGATAAAACAATGAAAGACCAGTTATGACTTTATTTATTTAGTTATTAGTGTTTCTTTTCCAGGATAGTCAAACTGGGCACAATACTGTTTTTGGTGGAGTCCCAGGGAGAAAAGCTCCACACGAAATACATACATAAATTTACAAAATGTTAAAGTAAAAGAAAGAAGAAAATATCTTAAAAAGATTATCAGTTAATGGTTAGAAGACAGTAAGTACATGTTACACAAGAGTAATCTTTTCAACTCCAGATTTTCACAGAATATCCAAATTTTTGCCTCATCTTTATCTGTTTCTCATAAAATTGTGGTTTTCTAGCAAGTTATTGGCAAATCACTGAGAATTCAAGTCAGAATATAATGACAGGTATTTGTGTTTCAGACTTTATATCCTTCAGAAAATGTATTCTAATTCAAAACCTGTTTATCAATGTTTTAAGTCTGTAATAGCAATATTTAAAAACTGTCCCTATTTTTGGCCCTTTGTCCCCCTATTCTTTATTGCTTTGTCCACATTTCTTGTTCTAAGAGGTTGATAGCTATGCGGCAAAAGAGAAAAGAAATAAGATATGTTAAACATTAACAACAACAAAGTAGAACTTATTTGCATTATATATGTTGCAAACATTGTTAATGGTCTAAAATATTCAACAAAAAGAGAGAGAAGAGGGCAAGGTATGTGTGAGCAATGGACAGCCAATAAGTAGAGCAAATACAGTACAGGGTACATTATTTACACTGGTTTTAGGTTTAGGCTTATGCACAGCATTCCCAGATGAGTGACTTGGCTGCTGTAGGTGGGGTAAGAGAGATGCAAGGAGTAGTTTATAAGGTATAGAAGAACAGAGGTAAGTAGATGGTGGGCTACTGAGATGTATGTAGACTAGCAGTAAATAATACAAGAATACTGAGCCAAAAGATAGAAGTGCATGGTAAAGTGAGTTGGATGAGGTGTGTAAGAGAAAATTTAATAGGGGGGAAGTGAAAAAGTATGGCACGGGTGGTTGGAGAGGGTTCATAGGTAGAGAATGGGTGGCCAGAAAAGGGAAGATAATTTATGTCAAATAAGAATTGCTTTGTGTGGGTGGTTATTTATAGCATTTAGAGGGTGGTGCTTAGTGGACATTAAGGAATTGAGGTATTACTCTGGTGAATGTCATGGATACAACCAGTTTTCCATCAGATATTATTTAAAGATTAATAGATTATGGGTTTGTTTTGGGGCAAATTGGATGGAGTTTCAGATTTTTAATACACAAGAGAGTAGTGGGAGGTATTATGCTGAGCTGCAAGCAATCTTTCCTTCTTACTGTGGGCACTATGGTGGTATGTCCTGTCTGCTTATAGTTAAAAGAAAGTGGATCATACAAGACTATTGAATGCATTTGGACAAGCTAGTCATAAAAGTTATGTACACATTTTTGCTTTATTTGAAGCAAATGATTACATAGCTGTTTCTTAATACTTGTTTGTATGTATACACTATTTGCCTATCTATCTTTACTGTTTATATTTCTGTGTAACATCTCTTGAGCTGTTGCATTTTATTTCTGGGTCTGCACTTCTATCTACCAAAATCTTATTTTCTCTAAAGCTCTTTGTTATTAGAGCTTTATTGTCTCAGGTCCCTTCTGAAAGTAAACTCAGCAGAGTGAACCTGAATAACAAAATGTAAATAAATATGTGAACATGAGATGTACACTGCACAGCTTGTATATGCATGTCTGTGCTCATAAGCTGCCTTAGCCTTTGTATGTAACACTATTTAGTTCCTTGTGTAGCTTGTCAGGGTATCAGTGAAAACTGTTCAAGCAGGTGGCACATCTTTTTGGCTTCAACAAGCCATCTGTGTCACCAAAGACTATGTATAACTGAAATTTTGACATACAGTAAGAGTTTTCCACCAATTCACAGACATACCAAAGCCACAAAGACACCATTTCATGCCTTACTGGTACCCACACCTCCTTTTAGCAGGGTGGCCATATCGGTTAATCCTGGAGTAAATTTGTGGACATCCATCCAGTCATCTAGGTTAGGTTTATAGGAAAATAGTGTATCACACTGGTTAATATGCAGAGGGAGTTTATTCCAGAAATTTGGGAGGTGCTGCATTATAAACCTGTTCCTCCACTGTGCTGTATTTATCTGTTTGTGAAGATTTAGTCCCATGGTTTTAGGACTGGTGGAGATACTGGGCTTATGGAGATACTGGGGAACCAGAACAAGCAGGTCTGTAAGTGTGGTATAAGTGAGACAGAGATGTCCCCTGAAAAGTATATAAGATGCTGAATAAAGAGAATGAGCTTCCAGCTTCTCTTGGTAGCTGAGAGGCAGTAGGCCTGTGACTTTTAATTAGGAACCTTTGAGGTCTTTCCGAATTTTAAATATGTTTAGTAAGCTACATCCTGAAGAGGGCATTGAACTTGATAATTGGCCTGATTAATGCTTGGAAAAAGGGAGTGCTTACCTCCTTAGACCATAACGATACTATTTGGCAAGGATTTCCTAACAGCCATTGCCATATGATGGTTAAGAGAGAGAGCGCTATTAACCTATTTACGTAGGTCTCTGCCAACATTTTCATTTTGTAGTGGCGTGTTGTCTATGCAGTATTATCAGAAGAAAGGATGTTTATCAGAAGTGATGTTACTACACTTTTTATCCTGTAGTTTGAGCCCATTTTAGTACACCAAGAGTTTACTAGGGAGAATTCATTCAGGATGGTTTGGGTATCATAGGGTGAATTAACAACATCCCCTGGTTTGCAGTTGTCTGCCAACCTTCTTAGCCAGAGGTTTTGATGTTCTGTTTGGAAATCTGACAAGTAAATACCTAAAAGGAGAGGTCCATGCACTCATCCTTGAGGGATACTGCTGGTCACTTTCATACTTTCTGATGAGGTAGCTGCAGCTAGCACTGTGAGGGTTGTGTCTTTCAGCCAGTTTGCTATTCATCTTACTGCATAATGGTTGATTTTTAAAGCATGTGGCTTTTGTATGATGTAGCATAGGGAATGGTGTTAAAGTACTTTGACAGGTCAATATTCACCACATGCAATGCACAAACACCATCTATAGCCTCTGTAACCCTTTTGAAGAAGTTTATTAGATTAAATATAAAGGATCTACCCTTCACAATACTGAACTGTTTGGGGAATGAAGTCTAATAGGATTCCTGACATTGCAATTTATGAGATCAGTTATAAAACATATCATGACTTTGAATATGAGGCTTGTAAAGCTTATTGATCTGTAATTACCTTTGTCAGTTGTAAGACCACCCTCATAGAAGGACATCACCAGTGTAGAGAGCCACTCTTCATGGACAAAAACAGTTGCTAAACTTAGACTAAACAGTTAAAGAGTGTATCTGCAAGGGCACATTTAACAGTATTATAAGTTCATAGGTTCATAGGTTGGTACTAGGCTATCAGCACTAGGGCCTATACAAGCCTAGCCATAACAATTCCCTGGCTATTTCTTCCCACACAATTTACTTCCCTGGACCCCTGTCTAGCAGGGCGACTGACGTGATCCCTGGGGTGAATTTCCTTTCTCCCATCCAATCGTCAAGGTTCCTTTTGAAGAGGGCCAAAGAGGCACTCCGCTTGACATGTATGGGCAATGTATTCCAGAGTCTGGGGAGTCTCTGGGTCAGGAACCTATCCCTCCAGCATGTTTTGTTTATTGTGATGATAAGGTTTAGATCCCTGGAGCATGTGACTCTGAGGGATTGGAATTTCTTTAAGTGTAGCATGTCCAACAGCTCTGGTTTTGACATGGCCTTGTATGTTAAGCAGAGATCGCCTCTGAGTAGACAATGTGCGACAGAGTATAGCTGGAGTTTTTTAAGGTGGTCAGCATAGGGCATCTGTTTTAGGCCTGTGATTATTTTAGTGATGTATTTCTGCGGCCTTTCCAGTTGTTGCAGATGTCTTGAGAGGTACATACCAAATGGGGCATTGTATTCTATAATGGGTCTAATGAGGGATGAGTATAGTGGGACAATGACCTCCTTTTTTATGGATGAAAAGCCCTTAGTGATTAGGTGTGCCACATAGAAGGATTTCCTGACTGTTGTGGCGATGTGGTTATTGAAGGTGAGACCACTGTCCACCTGTGTCCCTAAGTCTCTTATCACACTTTCAGTGTTTAGTGTACTGCCACCTATATGGTAATTCATGGGTACATGTTTTTTCTCAAAGGGGATAACTATACATTTCTTGGCACTGAGCTTGAGCCCATGGCTCTGGCACCAAGCATCTGTTTCTCTAAGGTCCTTTTGTAGAGTATCCACATCATTTGGGGATTCAATAATGGCTCCCAGTTTGCAGTCATCTGCAAACTTTGCTAGCCAGAGTCCCTTAGTGTTGGCCTGTACTTCAGAGAAGTAGATGCCAAACAAGAGCGGTCCCAGGACTGAACACTGAGGTACTCCACTTGTCACTTGTCTGGAGCTGGATTAGGAGTCAGCTACTTTTACAGTGTGGGTTCTATCAGTAAGCCAATTAGCAACCCATTGGGTGACATAGGGATTAATGCCCAGCTTAGCAAGTTTATCTATGATTCCAGAGTGGGGGATGGTGCCAAAGGCCTTGGCAAGGTCTAGATAGGCTGTGTGGACCACCTTACCCTTGTCCATGGCTCTGGAGACTGATTCAAAGAAGTCAATCAGGTTCAGGAGACAAGATCGGCCCTTCACGAACCCAAACTGGGTGGGGTCCATTGTTTGAAGGTTGCCAATGTCTTTGTTTATAAGTTCTATGATAATACGCTCCATGACCTTGTAGATAAGACTCGTCAGACTGATGGGATGGTAGTTTCCGGGAACCAAGGTGGATCCCCCTTGTGGAGTGGGATAACTGTAGCTCTGTGCCACTCAGTGGGCAAGAAACCTGAGGTGAGGCTATGATAAAACATGACACTTAGGTGAGGTGCCAGTTCATATTGTAGTTCATGTAGTACACAGCCCGGGATGTCATCTGGTCCCATGGATGCTGTATTCTTAGCTTTGGAGAGTGAGTTTATAAACTGTGTTATTAATTATGCAACCAGGTGTATTGTCATGTCCCATGGAGTATTTTTTGTGTTGGCTAGTACTTTCAGTAAATGATCTTTAGATATAGTTGGAGGAGTAACGTATTCAGTTATACTGGGGTTTTGAACAGAAGTCTCAGGTGAAGCTGGATCTAAATTATTTTTATGTTTTTTTAGTTTTTTAAGAAAGCTGAAGAAGGATTTATAATTACCTTTGGCTTCAAGGCCAGACTACTTTCATGGGCTCTTTTAGTGGACCTGATAGTATTCTTCAATATTTTGTAAAGATTTTGATATTATCCATGAGAACAGAGGTTTTGGATCTAATAAATCATGTAAGGAGTTTCTTTCTTTCTTTGTTGCATGCTTGATTTGTTTTGGTGGACCATCAGGATATTTTTTCAATTTTTTGTGGTGCTTGGTTCTGTTAGGTACTGATAGCATTATGCATTTTTCTAAATGGGTGTAGAATTCCTAAGTCAAGTTTGCTAATGTATTAAGGTTAGGGAAGGTGGAGCCATAAGTGAATTTTGATATTTTACTATAGTGCAGGTCGAGATGGGTATGTTTGTACTCCTTAAATTCAGTAAGTTTTGCTGTAGGAGGTTTTGGGAGTTTAAAGGAGGTAAGTTTACAGTTAGGCTTCACTGGGGGAAGGAGATACCAGAGGAGTAGTGATGCAAGAGACTGACATATTTTTCAGAATCAGGCCAAGAATGTTACATCCTCTAGTAGATTTCTTTACCAATTGCTCAAGGGAATATTTGTTTACTAAGTCAAGACATTTTGGGGCATACCCGCTACAGAAGATTTAGGCTTCCCAGTTTATTAATCAGTAGTTAAAGTCTTCCAAAATAAGGGAATTTTTGATAATAGGGAGATCATTTAGAACACTAAGGAATCTTGCATGATAATCAGGGGGAAAAGAAGGTGTTCTTTAAGAAGCTAATTAATCCTAGCATGATCTGTAGTTCAGTGAGTTCAGTTTGTGAGTTCCTAGGGATCTGCCTGGAAGTAATACATTGCTTAACAAAAATTTTAACTTTACCACAGTTGCCACTGGGTGTGAAGGTATGAAAAGTGCAAATCCTTGGTATAGAGGGATTGTGTTGTCTTTACATTAAAACTAAGTTTCACTAACTGTATAGGCATGAATGTTTTTGAAATGCAGGGGTACCTCAAGATTAGGAAAGCATCCAAATGCAGGAGTGCTTCAAGATCAGGCAATTTATTGTTTAGACTTCTTCCATTGAGGAGAGACACTTTAATGTGACCCACTTTTGGAAATGATATAGTTGTGCCAGTGACAAAATCAAATGTATATACACAGTATCCTCACCCACCATGGAAACAGTAATCACGGCCCTGTTTTTGTGTATACAGCACCAGTGTAGAGCTTCTTCCAGGTCCAGCTGTGTGTGCCCCTTGGTGAAGTTGGTTCCACTGACTACAAGACAGAGCATGTATCCTTTATATGTCTGCAGTTATACTGTTATACTGTTGCAGAATGATGCAATTTTTATAATGTGTCCTCTGACCCCAATGGTTGAGTAGGCATGGCCTGCCATTGATAAAACCAAAGTGGGTTGGGTCCAGTGTCTGGATGTTTCCTTTGTCATTATTGATCATTTCCAAGATAATTCTTTCCATGGCTTTGCATATGGGACTAGTGAGATCTATGGGTCTGTTGTTTCCAGGGTCTGTAGATGTCCCACCATTGTGCAGATTGTTGCTGTTCTCCATTCATGACACATGAAACCTGTTTGGAGGCTACAGTTAAATAGCAATTACAGAGGACCTGATAGGTCATGTTGCATGCTATTTTTGAAGGCATCCTGGGATATTGTCTTGACCCACTGATACAGTGTTCTTGGCCTTAGAGAGAGCATTAAGGACCTCTTCCCTAGAGATAGTAAGGAGAGTTATATCTGATGGTATTTCCTGAGGAATGGTTGAGGGAGAGAGGGGGTAAAGTTGGAACTGAATTTGTCGGCCAGTAGGTTTACAATGTCTTCTGGCTAAGTATAGGTGACTCCATTAACAATGAGCTCTGCAATTGTATATTGCCTTTGAGGTTGTGGACCATAGCTAAAGAATGCCTTGTGGTTGTCCTTGGTCAGGGAGGACAAATTTACCTCAAATTTGGATTTTGTAGACTTTATTTGTCCTCTAAGTTGTTTGTTTAGTCTGATGAGAGTGCTTTTATCCTGCTGGGTGCTATACCTCCTAAGTTTTGCCATGATTTTCTTCCTTCTGTTATACAGCCTATTGATGTTGGAATTTCACCAGAGTGGCTTCTTTTTTGAGTTAGTGTGGTATTCTTTCTGGTGGGTAGAATGGTCTCTATGCAGCTATTAATATGCTTGTATAGAGTTTCTGTGAACAGTTCCATGTAGGCAGCAGTGTTTCCATGATTTATGGGGGCTTGACATTTTGTCAGGTTATCCCTTAATAGTAGGAAGTTAGCCTTAGAGTACTTCCTTAATATTTCATTGTTAGCTGGGGTTCCAGGTTTTATTTTTACTTCAAAGAAGACCATTTCATGGTCTAACCTTACCAGAGAAGACATTGTGCTAGGGGATGTACAGCAGATGCCCATATTAGTGAGGACCAGATCCAGTATGTTTGCACCCCTGGTAAGTGTATTGACAATCTTGTCCAGAGAGTTTGTGTTTAAAAAATCCAGGAATCTCTGTGCCTGTATGTTTGGTGTTGTATATGATTCCCCATGGGGTAATTAAAGTTGCTCATGAATATGGTAGTGGGGTGTATGGTGAATGTCTCCAATAAGTTTAAATTCATGTCATGGGTTTCCTGGGTCATAGAGGAGGACCTACAACTTGCTAAGATGTGGTATGGGATTTTGCCTAGGCTGTGTCACCTTATCACTTACTGTTAGCCTTGGTATGCTTTCACAGACACCTCTGTGGCTGCAAAAGGAACACACATTGAGGTTCTGGGGGGGGGGGCTATTGCTAGCTCCATTATCCGAGACTTATGTCATGTGGCATTCCATCAAGGAAAAGGATAGTGATACTAAGCCAATGGTCTATAGGTACAGAAAGGTGCATCAGATGCACCCCAGCACCATGGTTCCCTACTATATAAATATCCAGTGTGAGATAGCAGTACTGCAGTAGATTAAGGTATAACTCACAAAGATCAGCAACCTCAGGTTATTGGCCATGTCTACCAATATAGCACAACTCCGGAAATGCAGAGGTCCATGCTGGTAAATGAGTAGGTGGCAGAGTGTGTCATCCCTGTCTAGTCTGCCACATAGTGCCCAAAAACTGACTACCAGGATTCAAATCATGCACAAAGTTATGTGCAGCACCATCATGATGGATATGCTTTATGATGCCACTCGTGGCCAACACAGTCCCCTTCAGAATCATGTCCAACAATACTAGATCTGACATGTATTGCAAGGATCCACATAAAAGTACTTACTCATGGCTACATGTACATGTAGCTTGTGCAGCTGCAGCAACTGAAGGAAAATGAGACACAGCCATTGTAGTGAGTCCAGGACTCTTGTCGTCCTATCTTGTGGTCACCCTCACAGAGTCCAATTATCAATTTTTACAGCCACAGTCTGCTACCGACATGGGACATCATAAATTACACCTATAAAATTATCATCTTCTCTGACCATACTGGACATGCTTGTGAATTCTGTGTCAGAGGATTGCCATTTGGTGAAGTGATGCTGCACTGTGGTGCCACATAATGGAACACCCTCGTAGACCTTCATGGGGAACACCCTGTAGTACACCCCATGGCACATCATATGGCATATTCAATGGTGCACCATACAGAGTACCCCATTGATCCTCCCACAGCAATACTGAGATACTGTGTATACAGACCTTCAGTTTATAACCTTTGCTATTCCCTCTACATATAGGTGCATTGGTAGTTGCTAGGCATGCAGTGCAGAAGACCATTAAATATCATAGCCCACATTTCCAATTATCCCAAATCACTGCCTGGTTAATTGACTTGATCAAGGTCATACAGTAGGCAAAGAAAGGTGGAAAGATTCAAACCATATAACCTTGTAACAGGAAGTAGTTTTTTAGCAAGTCAGAAATGTAGTTCTCTGAGCTAACTTCTGAACCTTGTCATTGTGAAGAGTGTATCCTATCACCTAGTGAATGAGGACAGCTAGTCCATGTGACACTTTTCTGTTTATGTTACTGCATGATGGTGTCTTGTGAACAGGTTATCCACTGCACTGCTAGCCTGCACCAGTTTAAGCATGGCACCTACAGCACTGTATGCATCACTTTGTTCTGTGTGCTGCTGCCACTTCTGTGTTGTCATGATACATAAGTCTTTGCCAGATTTTGCTGCTTTACTGTAATGAAATCTACTGGGCTCTGCAGCTATAGGGAGGGGATCTATCTTCACTGCCATCCTGGCCACTGCTGTCACTCAAATTCCCTAACATAAAAGGCTGTGGTTCTGGTGGTTGGCATGCACCACTTGCCCACCAACAGTCCTAGCCTGGACAGCCTGGTTTTGGGGAGTCACATTGTTTGGAATAGAACATACAGCAAATATATTGCTTACCCTTTCAGGGGAACAGTGCTGCACCCCTGTTGGGGAGATATCTGAAATGGGCCTTCAGTAGGTGAAATCAGACACGTTCTATCACTGCAGAAATCTTGTCATGGGAAAACTGCACAGATGTCCTTCTACAGTAATGGGTTGCTGTACTGGTGTCATCAACTATGGCTCAGAGGGTTATCCTGCATCGTCTGTAATACAGAAACTTGTGTACTTGCATCTGAGGGCTACATAAACAGTATTATGTAATACTTGCCAACATGCTTGTATACTTACTAGAAAAATGTAAATCTGTGAAATCTCCCTGCTAGAAGTAACAGTGGAGATCAGACATGTATCATATGTTGGTGTTGTGTACATTGTCAGTAAATCACACAAATCTTTTGCTAGCAATATGATCTGTACTGTTGACCACAAGTCTTTCCTGTTTACATAGGAATATTTCCTGACACCAGGTGGTGCCTTAATTGCAGGATGTAGGCATCAGTGGCACCGGGACTGCAAGGAAAATTGTGATGTCATAAAAGTCATTCATGGATGCAGTTGCCTCCTCTGTTGTATGAGGAACCATACATGCTGACACACATGCTGCATTACCATATTGTGGAGCTTATTCATGATATGTAAGGTAGAACAGAGGATTAAGAGACATTCAGTGTGTCTCTAGTTAGCAACTGGAGAATCTCTATGACTAAGATAGTTAAAACAACTTACATCCATAGTGTTCAGCGGAACTGGAGAGCTACACAATCCCTTAGATGATTTGTGCTGCCAGCACTTGTCACAGATGTTGTATTCCAGTCAGTATAGTAACAATCCATAATTATTTTTCACTCAATTATCAGCCGCATCTTGGTCAGTCCTGTAACCTGTAGATTAAGCCAGTTTGTCTGTTTGTCTACAGTGCAGCTATCCTTCCCAATCTTCTTCTTCACTCTAAAGTTACATCACTTCAAAGACTTTTCTAAACCCCTCTCTCAATTTCTCCCCTTACATAATATCCTCATCTTACTTTTTTTTCAAAACTCCATTCCACATAATCAAGGTTAGCTATAAGCAAATCTTGCTAGTAATCATTACTACACTCCTGCTAACAGGGATTGTAGAACCTAACGCAAACCTTCATAACAGCCCCCTAATTCCCATACCTTCACACTGACCATACCCTCATGTGCCTTTCTTAATGCACACAGTATTATATAACTAAATAGATCAAATTAATACTTTTATCCATCTCTGCACTTTAAACATTCTTGCAATAAAAGTCTTCATTAAAGTCCACTGACAAAGACATCTAGCACTTTATTCCCTCTTACAAGTTTCTTCAAGTCTTTAGACAGGAAAAGCTCCAGAAGGTGGAGCCTTAACCCTTCACAAAAACAATATCAACCCCCATTCTAATTGCCCAAACCAACAGTATTTCTCACTCTATCCTAAACTGAATTCTCTTAAAAATTTCAACTATTAATAAAAAAAATCTTTTGCCTCTGCCTACCTCTTACCCACATCCTCACTGCTAAAATTCTCTACCCTGACCTCAACCGTACTAACCTCCATCCTCAAAAATAATGACTTAATCATTCTTAGTGATTTCAGTCTCAATGTTCTAGGCCTCTGGTTTTCAGACATCTCTCAGTTGTTGCAACTAATCACCCAATCTGCAAGGCCTAATATTATGAACACTTCACCCTTAAACTTATTCTTACAAGCATACCCACCTCATTTCCTAAGAGCTTATTCCTTCCACTGTCTCTCAGTGACCACTGCTCCATAACTTTTCCATTATAAACCAATTTATAACAATTCCTCCAAACCTAAAAAAATTTTCAGACCCCAATCATCTGGAAGCATAATCAAATCAAAAATCTCATCCCATGGTCCACCATTTTCTCATAAGATGACTCCAAAAGAGCAGCAAACATCCTGAGATCTTTCCTTTGAAGACTGGTTCTTTCCAGAAAAAAGGTTATTAAAATCACAAAAATCCAAAAGCCTTTGACTTTATTGACCATCTTTTCCTCATGAATCTTCTTACAGAAATCAGGATTAACAAAGACTCCTAACCCT
The DNA here is from genome assembly GCF_019279795.1 of Protopterus annectens. NCBI lineage: Eukaryota > Metazoa > Chordata > Ceratodontiformes > Protopteridae > Protopterus > Protopterus annectens. Next base: position 1,882,640,064 of record NC_056735.1, read on the forward strand.
GCTTCAAAAGCTTTTTAGATAATACACACTTTAAAGTCAAAATAGGCACAACCTTTTATGACACAGCCTAGATATTTAAAGGGCTTCCTCAGGGCCGCATTCTTCCCTTCTTCTGATTTCTATCTTTATCAACAGATTGCCATATGATCCTCCCTAACTGCCACTACTCATTTTTTGCAGATGACATGGTCAACTACAGATTGAGACTATCCCACTGTGTAATGAATCCCACCTTCAGTGTGACCTGCATTAATTTTAACCCTGTTATTTTTCAACATAATCTACTTCTAAACACTTCAAAAAACAAAACAATGCTTTTCAGAGCTCCCTTTAGACTCTCCAACTGCCCAGCAAGCCTTACCAAACTTAAACAATACCATAATTGAAACCATTACCTTCTTCCAATATGCAGGACTCTGGCTTGATTAGTCTCTCAACTTTCATAGGTTCATAGGTAGGTACTAGGCTATCAGCCCAAGGGGCTAAGTAAGCCTAGCCAACAAGGTTCCCTGGCTTACGCCACCCAAGAAAGTTATTTTCCTGTGCCACTGTCGAGCAGAGCCACAGAAGTGATCCCAGGGGTGTATTTCCTATTTCACACCTACATAGATAGAACCAGGTAGAAAAATAAACTTTATAGGATCATAGGATTATAGAAAGTTGCTAAGCTATTGGCCCTGAGGCCCTTATAAGCCTTGCCAAGAGTTTAGCCCATGTTTAGACAAGTCAGCACCCAAAGCCCCTGTCCAGCAGGGACACAGGTGGAATCCCAGGAGTGCATTTTCTGTTTCCCATCCAGTTACCCAGGTTGCACTTAAAAAGGGATAATGAGGTACTCTGCTTGATGTGGAGATGGAGTCTATTCCACAGATGGGGGAGTCTCTGGGACGCAAATCTGTCCTGCCAACAAGTCCAATTGATGTCATAGATCAGGTTGAGGTCGTGAGTGCGGTTACTCGAGTGGAGCTTGACTTGTGGGATATGCAGCAGTCCCATCAAGGCGGGGTCTGAGATTGCTTTGTATGCCAGACAGAGGTCACCTCTGAGGAGTCTGTATGAATCTGAGTAGATGGACAGGGCTTTTATCCTATCCATGTAGGGTAGATATCTGAAGCCCTGAATTCTTCTAGCGAGGAACCTCTGTGGTTTCTCCAGCTGCTGCATGTGCTTGGAGAGGTACATGCCGAAGGGGACATTGTACTAAATAATTGGCCTTATAAGGGAAGAATGCAGGGATGTTATGATCTCCTTGTCCTGGATGAGATACCCTTACTTATGACGTGGGCCATGTAGAAAGCTTTCCTTACAATGGAAGCAACATTGTGGTCACAAGTCAGGTTGCTATCAACCTGGGTGCCCAAATCCCTCATGACTGAGTGCGTGCTTAGGACATTGTAATTAATGTGATAATAAATGGTGATGTCACTCTTCCAAAGGGGATGATGATGCATATTTTGGCATTCAGCTTGAGGCCATGTTTCTGGCATCAGTCATTTGTTTGTGTGAGACTCTCTTGGAGGACGTCCACATCACTTGGGGAATTGATGACAGTGCCCGGCTTGCAGTCATCTGCAAACCTGGTCAGCTATAGCCCACTGGGTTTGGCCTGCACCTCAGAGACGTATATACCAAATAACAGAACCCCCAAGACCGATCCCTGTGTTACACAGCTCGTTATGGGTCTACTGCTTGAGGTGGCTTACCCTATTTTGATTAGGTGGGTTCTATCAGTGAGCCAATTTGCTATCCCTCTGATAGCATATGGATTGCTGCCTAGTTCAGAGAGTTTATCTATTATGCCTGAGTGGGAAATAGGCTTTGGCCAGGTCAAGGTAGGTGGTGTGCACTGTCTTTCCATCGTCCATTGCTTTGGTGACTGTCTCAAAGAAGTCGACCAGATTTAACCAACATGACCTTCTATTGACAAAGCCAAACTGTGTGGGGTCGAGTGTTTGGAGGTTGCCAATGTCCCTGCTAATGAGGTCCATGATAATCCATTCCATGGCCTTGCAGATCAGGCTAGTTAGGCTGATGGGTCTATAATTTCCCAGATCAGTGGGCGCTCCACCTTTGTGCAAAGGGATGACAGTGGCTGTCCTCCACTCAGCTGGGATAAAGCTGGTACTCAGGCTTTGGTTGAATGGGGTACCTAATGGTGCTGCAGGTTCATGCCCGAGTTCATGTAGGATGCAGCCTGGGATGTTATTGGGTCCCATGGAGGCTGTATTTTTTGTCTTTGAGATGACAGTGAGGACCTGTTCCCTAGAGATAAGGGGAGGGGGGGCAGGTACTGGGGTTGTCCTGATTTACTGATGGGGGGGCACAGGGGTGAAGTTTTAACAGAATCTGTCAGCCAGTAGGTTGGCTATATCTACAACATTTGTGTATGTGGTGTTCTTGACCACCAGTTCTGAACAGATCTGGGTGCTTCCTTTGAGATTGCGGACATATGTGAAGAAGGCCTTATGATTGTCTCTAGTAGACGTGGCCAATTCAGACTTGAAGTTGGCTTTAGAGGATTTCACTAGTGCTCTTATTTGCTTGTTCAGGATAAGGAGAGATTGCTTCCAATTGAGAACCTGCTCTTTCTTGGTCCTGGACAGTACTTTTTCCTTTTGTTATATAGATTATTTATTGCAGATGTCCACCAGACAGGTTTATTCTTCCTTGCGGAGGCTGATTTTTGTCCTGTCAGTTATTCCTGATTCCAAGCATCTATATAAGTGCTCATATAGCACTTTGGTGTAGTTTGAACATTGGTGCCAGTTCCAGTAGAGGGGGGTGGGGCCTATAAAGCTGTTTATACCATCCCTCTGGAGATTGTAATCAGCTTTGGAGAAGTTTTTTTGTTTGACTCCAGCTAGGGGGGGGGGGGGTATCAGGGGAAATGCTGACTTCAAATGTGACTGCTTTATGGTCAGATCTTACCAGGGAGGATGATACTGTAGGGGTGCTGCAGTGGTTACTCATGTTGGTTAATGCCAAGTTCAAGATATTATCACCTCTTGAGGTGGTATCGACTAGCTGTTCCAAAATCGAGGAATCTCTGGGCATTTGCCTTCTGGCATGAGTAGTATTTGCAGTCTATGGTTGGGTAGTTAAAATCACCCAGGATTACGGTAAAGGGTTGAATCTTGATAGATTCAAAGAGGTCCAGATAAGGTGGAGTGGGCCTCTTGAGTTAAATGTGGGGGCCTGTAGCTAACTGTGATTTGAGTAGAGGTCTTGTCAATGGTTAACTGCACCTGGAGTGTCTCCTGTGCATCATACTATTTGACCAGCCTGGAGGTGTGTGTGTCTTTAATATATATTGAAACTCCACCGCCTTTGACTTTGGTACCCACAGTTTGGGGTCTGAATGTATGACAAGATGAGTAACCAGGTAAGGCTGGGGTGCCCTCCACAGCTTTAAACCAGGTTTCTGTAGCTGCACAAATGTCAGCATCTTCCAGGGTTAAGAATGCTTGCAATGAGTACAGTTTCATATTTAGACTCCTAGCGTTTAACAGCATGACCTTTAATTTGTGTTTTGTTGAAATTTTTATGTTGATTTTATCGACCTCAGGACTTTTCCTAAAAACAACACTATGGGGGAAGCAAGATTTTTGCCAGAAGCCTGAAGCCCAAGTTAAACAGATGCAGACCCTCTTTAACAAATTACCATGGTCTGTTAATCATATCTCCCAGGCTGTCAGGTACTGGATCCCTCTGGAATGACACCAGAAACTAAGCCAATTGTTAAAGTCAATCATTTTCTGTTTGTATTGAGGCATCATTCTGGGTGATGGTAGAATGCTGCTTAAGGCTAGGGACATATCTGCATGGGACGCATATTCAGCATGCTCGATCATGTCACTCTTCATACAGTCCAGGGAGGTACGTCATAAATCGTTCACTCCAATATGGACTATGACAGAGGCATAACAGTACCTGTTATTGACAGACTTGAGTGCATGTGTGATATGACAGATTCTGGCACCTGACAGACAACTAACCATATCTTTCCCCTTATCCAGCCTGGTGAGAGGCACATCTGTATATCTCACAATGGAATCTCCTATGACTAATATGTTCGGTTTATGGTTAGGCCTTTGTAGTTGCGAGACACAGGTTTGTGGACTATGTGCGGTATGTAGTGTGGGGGGTTGTGGAGTTTGCGTGTGTTTTTGCCACTGAGATCTCCTTTGTTTGGGTATGTTTTTGTTGAGAACTTTTACATATGTGGATGTGTGTTGTGTAGTTGTGGGTGGTGTGTGAGGTGCAGTAATTGTATTGATAACCTTCTCAGTGTCAGATATACTGGCTTGTGAGGAAGAAAGCATAGACTCTAGGTTCTTAATGTAATTGCATCTCTTACAAATTGTGTTCCTAGGTGGTAATAGTAGATGGCTGTCTGCGTACATGAGGGAGTTCCTACACTGTCTCAGGATGGCCATATCAACCAGGTTGGGAGGAGAAACCATGGGAAATTGTCCATCCATATTTATCAGACTCTGAGGGCAAGAGGCCAGGGAGAGCTAAGGGGTAGGCCTAAAGCGCAAGTGCTTAAACCAAAACTAAGAGGCTTAGAATAACACTTAAAATTTAAACAGGCTAAAAACAAGCAGTAATAAATGCAGCAGAAAAGATGCAACTAAACACTCTAGAGAACAAGTAGCTGAAAAAGCAAGATGAAGTAATAGAGTAGGAGGAGGAACACAAATACTGAAAAGCAGCTGATAACGTTTTTTTTTTTTTTGCAGAGTGGAAAGGGAGAAAGGAGGAACAGAAGATAATTCAAGGTTAAGAAACTAAGGGGGTTGGCCTTCCCAAATATTCTTTCTGTATTAAGTAGCATGAGCTAATCAGACTGGACTGGGAGGAGTGTCCCAGATCAAATTTGCAGTAGGGGCAGGCAACTGCAAAGCCATGAAATTTAAGAACAAGACAACAATATGGAGGGAGAGTGGGGAACTATGTTACAGCTACTAGCTACACTATTTTAGGCAGAAAACAGTATAGAAATGTTTATCACAACAGAAAAAACAGCAGTGAGACACTAAATGAAAGTTTTAAACAGAAAAAGGAGGAAGGAGACTCTACACTCGGAATGCTTTTAACTGCAGACAAATCAGTTATATGATACATCCCTTGGTATGAAAATCAGAACAACAAACAGATGCTTAACAAATGGAGGAAATTTCCAATCAATATCTTTCACACAGTGAAACTAGCTAAAAAAGCTTTACAAAAAAAAGCGAAGCAATAACAAAAGTGATTTAACAGGCCAAGTAAGGCAGACAATTGCAGTACACGAGCGCAGAGTAGTTTATAACAATAAAATACAGTAAAAAGTAGGCAGCAGACAATAAAAAGTGAAATAAAAAGTAGGCAGCAGATAATAAAAAGTGCAATAAATGGTAAGAATGAGTGATAGCTAATAAAAGCAAGCAAGAAAACAGGATGTTTATTGTTATATATCACAGATCAGAGTTGTGGTCAGTGCCCCTCCTCCATTCAGCTCAGTGTGAAATAGAAGAAACCCTCACAAAGGTAGGTCTTAAGTACCAGAAGGTTCAACCTTAAACAATCTAAAGAAAAGCTCAAAAGAACCAATTAAGAGCTTACTCCAAGCTCTAGACCAGCCAACCTTTACCTGCCAATGGCCAATCAACACTATACTCTCACTAAAGTGAAGAATGGCTTCTGCTAATCCAAGATGGCCTGGAAAATGTGCACAGAACAACCAGCCACTGAAAACAAACAACTAGACTCAGAGACGGTAATCCTGAAACTGGGCAATGCTACAGTTACTAGCTTCACTATTTTAGGCAGAAAACACTACAGAAATGTTTATCACAGAGAAAAACAGCAGTGAGCCAAAATATGAAAGTTTTAAAGATAAAAAGGAGCAAAGAGACTCTAGAGAATGTTTTTAACTGCAAACAAATCAGTTATATGATACACTCCTTGGCAGGAAAATCAGAATAACAAACAGATGGTTATCAAATGGAGAAATTTTCCAATCAATACCTTTCACACAGTGAAACTAGCTAAAAAAAATTACAAAAAATGAGGCAGTAACAGAAGTGATTTAAGAGGCCCAGTAAGGCAGACAATTGCAGTACAAGAGTGTAGATCAGGTTATAGCAATAAAATACAGTAAAAAGTAGGCAGCAGACAATAAAAAGTGCAATAAAAAGTAGGCAGTAAGCAATAAAAAGTGAATAAATGGTAAGAATAAGCAATGACTAATAAAAATAAGCAAGAAAACAGGATACTTATTGTTATATATCACAGATCAGAGTTGTGTTCAGTGCCCCTCCTCCGTTCAGCTCAGTGTCACTTCCTGCTTTTATGGGCCAAAAAATAACTTATTTTTTCTTCTCCATCACCAGGTCTGCTATTGGTACAGACATCCTTATGGTCCTGTTGGAGTACAGTCTTCCCATTATCACAGTTGTCTCCAAGTAACACCACTGAATTCTTCTTCTTAAGAACACCACTGCTTGTCATTTACAAAAGCAAAATGGCTTCCTATTAAACAAGGTACTGACCTTCTACAACTCTTCAAACTGCTAAGCCTTGAATCCTTTTGCCCTCTGGCTAAGCATCATACAAATAAATAAATAAAAACTCTACTTGGACTTTATATAACCTAACACATAATGCTCCATCTTCCTCCATGTGAAGATCCTTATTCTAGTCTACCAGATATGCCTTCCCCAAAGTCAATCCCTCCCTCTCTCTGGCAATCCTTCCCTTAGTTCACTCAATATATACTCCAATTTGTACAAGTGAAGAAAGAATCTCAGTATCCACATTCAAATGCAAGCACATGCTTCTGCCTACTTAACTCATTGCAGACGAGTGTGCCTCCAGGCATTTCTGCAGTTAACTCCTACTGACGTCTCTAGGCATCAAATATTGCTTGTTCATATTTGCATTGATAATTCCAATACCATGCTACATACAAGGTATTGGAAGATTTCATTTTAAAGCATACATGATGAGAAACACAATTTGACCTCTGTCTAATGCATCTAAAGAGATATTGAATATTATTTGTATATTGTTTAATTATATTGTAATAGTTTTCATATTTCTCTAAATATATCAACATTGGGATAGCAGAGATAGAACTGCATAGCCTCATATAAAAGCTTAAAGCTGTATGAAGAAAATCCTGCAAGCAGTATGTGTCTTGCTTGAATGGTTACTGAGATATCACAATATGTTTATATAACAGTACAAAATTAATATTCACTCTGTTTTTTTTTTTTGGCTTATAAAATCCAGTTTAAAGCATCAAACTAAATGAATGCCACTAATGTAAAGACACATTTATCCTAAATAGTTTACCATTTACATTTTTCTATTAACACTTATAATTCCAGAAATATGAATATTTGTTTGAACTCTAAGGTGATAACTTTTATTTATTTTCTAAGCTACACACACTGGGAGTTAAATGTACACACGTAAGAGAGCTGTAAATGAAGAGAATGAGCTGAGAGACATAGCACATAAGAGTCTTATTCCCATCCAACCTCTAGCTTTCCATCTTTTTTCTTTAACTTCCTCATATTTCAAATCTGTACATTATGTATAAAATGTCTTTCTGTTTTACCTAGGTAGTCACCAACTTTTAACAACTCTACTATTACATTTATTGGTTAATTCTTCTAATCCATTACATAATTTGAAAATTGCCTTCATGTGCAGATCTTGTATTCTTTGTATATTTTGTTCTTATCAAAACACTTCTCTCTTTGTATTTTCACCATTTGTTGTTTGCTTCTTACGATTTTTTTTCCACGTGAAAATGGTAATACTCGATCAGTGCACTATCCCAGTAAACAAATTTAAATAAATAAAAAAAATAAGTAATTTAGGTGATATAATCTGAGCAAGATATTTTTGACACAATGGCAATTCCAATTACTTGAACTTTATTGTAGTTCACCAACATTTTCATTATTTGAGGTTAAGAATGGAAGCAATACACAGACTTCAGAAGCATTCCACTGAAGAAGACAAACTTTGTCTTTGTGGCACTTGAAAGAAAGCCATTGTGTCGACAATTATATTAAACTTTCCTTGAGTTGTTTGACTATCTTAAGGGGGAACTAAATATGGCAGCAGTGCCTTAAGCATATTGGGTGACTTTAGCACTGCCTTTATAGGTTCATCGGTACTTACTAGGTTAAAGATCCAAGAGGATCGTTAGAGGCCTAGTCATACTTTCCCACTAATTTTCTGGTCCTATTATGCTTAGTGTGATTAACCCAGAGTCCCTTTGTATTATGAGTACAAATAACCCAGGGGTAGACAAACATTTACATATTACTCCTGTTCATAAGGAACAAAGGTGCCAATCCATGGATGAACTTATGATTTCCTACCCACTCATCCAGATTATGCTTGAAAAGAGTAAGAGACATGCTTTATTTTACATGGAGAGGAAGACGATTCCACAGAAGTGCTTTTCCCTAAGAGAAGCATCTATCCCTGCAGCATGATCTATTTAAGTTGCTGAAGAGAGTGAGATCTCGAGTGGGTGCTTCTGCCACTGCTGGACTTGCAGATGTGTAGTAGATCTGTAAGGATGGGGTCAGCAGAGGCTCTGTGAGTGAAGCAGAGAGCACCACTCAACAGTCTGTAAGATACTGAAAAGAGGGACAGGGCTTTGAGACAATCAGCGTAGCTTCGATGATTTAGGCTCTTGATTTTCTTATTTCTTAGTGAGAAATAGTTGTGGTCACTCGAATTGTATTTATTTGGATAGAAACATACTGAAGGGGGCATTACATTTAATGACTGGCCTAATGAGTGAAGAATACAGTAGAATAATCATCTCCCTGGACCAGGATGCCATACCCTTACTAATAAGCTGCGCAATGATAAAGGACTTCATTACAACAGTGGAAACATGGCAATCAAATGACAGCCTGTTAATGTCCTTCTGTACATTTACTGCAGCATTCATAACATGAGGGAGTTCCCCACTGTAGCCAACCTGACATCGGCCAGTATACAAAAGACTTCACTACTGTAGGGTGAGTGGTACATTGTACATAGGCTGCAATTGGACATCAGCCATAAAAGTGACATACGCACACACCATCCTCAGAACTTCTCTGCCACCAGAGCCAGACACCAGATTCCAATGTACAATCTGACTCTGGATCATGTGTGATTTTTCAAAATTCAGATAAGTGCCCTGTTGGAGAATTTTTTGACTTTTGCTACTGTCTTTGCTTAAGGTTCATGTCATCCTAGAGAGCCAAGTGCCAATGTGGATGACAAATTCCACATAAGGATAGCTACTTCCAGTGCCTGTTCTGCCTAGGCCAAAACCATGATAAAAACTGCTCTATTTGTCAGGTGTTTGTCCCAAAGACTTTAAGGAGAAGATTATCCTCCCTAGTTACCTACATTGAGAATTAGCGCTTAAAGCTGCTAGCAAAAAGTGCTATGGAGGGATCCTCTGGGCTCGCAGCCAAGTCGATTTTGAAGTGAAAGACCAAGAAGCAAAGGTCTGAACCTCCTCCTGTGCCTGTGGAAACTGACATCTGTCTTGAGGCAGAGGACAGCCCAGAGAAATGCCCAGTTCACAGTTCAGGTCTGCAGGCCGAGTCTGATGTCCAGCCCACATTGGATCCAAGCATTAGCACATCCACAGAGCCTGAGCAGGCATCTGTTTTGAATGTCCAAGGGAACCACGGCTTGTAATTACAGAAGTCCCTAAGGGAATTCCACAGTTCCTTGATAGGGAAGAAGCAGATTCTGACCTGATCAAATGTATACCTACATCGGGCCCCCATACCCTACATAAAGCAGATCTGCATGGGAAAAAGAAACAAGAAAACAAGAATTTGTCTCCACCAAAAGAATCTGCTAGTGATTGGTAGCAATTCACTCAGGGCCTTTTCAATGCCCTTATGTCACTTAGGCCTTCTCCAGGTTTTACAACCCCCCCCCCTCACACCCAGTACTGTTTCTCCAGTGAAAAGAGCTAGGGAAGAGGATACATTGGAGGAAGAGGCATCTTCAGGGGATGAATCCCTGGTTTACTCCTCTCAGATTCCTTCTCCCCTGGACTATGCCTCCGCAGAAGAGGAATCAAATGGTACATACTCACCAATAGAAGACTTGTCCTTTGGAGAGACCCTAGCTAAGATGAGAGACCACTTTAAATGGGATAGCATCCAGTTATCCAAAGTACATAAAAGATACTATGAGCTACTACAGATGGAATCGCCATCAGCTATCCCTCCTCTCTTGCCTGCCTTTCTCAATGTTTTTGCTTCAGATTCAGAGGCACCAGATTCTCAGCCACCTGCCCCCAAAAAACAGACTGTTTCTGCAAGGTCCCAGAGGACTGCCAGTTCCTCTTCAGATGTCCTTCTGCAGACCCTTCTGTAATTTCTGTGGCTTCTGAAAAGCCAATCAAAATTGCTGCCCTCCACTAGCCTCTTTCCATCTGATAAGTACAGCAGGATCCTGGACAGATTAGGTAAAAAAGTATACACTTCTGCCACTCTAGCATTCAAGGCCATAAATTACCAAACACATGACCAAATTTGCTTTAGAACTTATGTCCCAACTTTCACAAGTAATTGCAGGCTTTCCTGATTCAGAAAATAAAACCTTGGCTGCTTCTTTGCTTGGTGCTTCTTCTCAAGTAACACATCACTCTATAAAATGCAGCTATGATACTGCAGAGACTTCTGCCAGCAACTGCCTCTGAATCAGTGATAAGAAGTTTTTTTTGGCCAAGATTTCAGCCATTACCTGAGGACATAAAAGCCAAACATATGGATGCTCCTCTGGACAATTCAACCTTGTTTGGACCTGCAGCTGCAAACCTGTTCAAATATTTGCAGGAAAAGGGTAACAAACTGCAGGAATTTAAATATATTTGTTTCCTGAGTTCCCAAGTTCCTAAGAAGTTACCCTACAAAGCCTATATTTGTGCATAGATGTTCCTATCACACACAACCCAGAACAAAAAAGAGTGACAGGAGACCACAATGGCTTAGGGCCCCACCGGCAACTCCACCACCTAAGCGGCCCTTTCCAGACAAGCTGCCCTCTCTTTGATTGCTTTACCCCTTCCACCCACATCCCATTTTCACAGTGCCTTCCCCTATCTCTACCACCCTGGGAAAGCATAACCCAAGATGCCTGTGTCCTGTCACTTGTTCAAAAAGGGTACTTCATGGTGTGGGATCAACTACCCTCCTTCAGGGGCATCCCGCACCCTCCCCAGGGAACAACATGCATTTTTCCCAGAGGTTCTGTTAGAATTATTGAATCAAGGGACCATCCAGAATGTCCCAAAAACAGATAGGCAAAGGATTTTATTCCAAGTTGTTCCTGCTGCCCAGGAAGGAAGGTTCCTGGAGACCCATCATCAACCTGTCCCATTTCGATACCTTCCTAAGAGTACTCACTTTCTGCATCCTGACCCTCCAGACTCTGTTCCCACTCATTCTGCCTCAAGCCTTCACGATTACCCTGGAAATCAAGGATGTGTATATGCACATTCCCATCCATCCCAACTACATGAAGTTTTTATGCTTCTCTGTATCATCATGGCATTTTCAATTCTGTGCCTTGCCCTTTGGGCTTTCTACCGCACCAAGGGTCTTCACCATATGCCATGCTCCTGTCTTTGCCCACTGCAGACTCCAAAGAATACACATCTTTCCATATCTGGATGACCTTTTAGCTACCTCCACAGAGGAGTTGGAGCAAAACATTGCTTTTACCATCAATCTTCTACAAACTCTGGGTTTCAACATAACCTTAAAAAAATCAGTCATCTCCCCTTCACAGTATCAAATTTTCCTGGGGTGCAGGATACAAACAGACCTTATGAGGGTCTCTCTTCCCCCACAAGAGGTACAAGACCTCATCTCTTACTTTTGAAACATTCTACTGGTTTACCACATTATAGCCAGAGAGTTCCTCAGGGTCTTGGGCCTCATGGCATTCACCATTCCCATGCTTTCCTTAGCCAAACTCCACATGAGAAAATGGCAATGATATCTAAAATCAGTTTGGGTACAACACCAGCACCCCTTAGAATTCTCCATTCCCCTCATCCCCTGTCTGAAGAAGGAACTTCAGTGGTGGATACATCAAGTGTCACTCAACTCAGGACTACCCTTACACCCTCCTGCTCCTCATCAAGAGATCTGCACAGATGCCTCAGATGTAGGTTGGGTAGCAACCTTCTGCCACCTGAAAGTACAAGAAATCTGGTCAAGGAACACATCAGTATAAGGGAGATGAGGGTGCTGCTATTGGCTATGTAGATCTTCCACCCCTTATTCCACCCAGGACCTCTAAAGCTGTTCACAGACAATATGACAGTCATCTAGTATGTGAACAAACAGGGGGACTGAATCCTATCTATTATGCAGACTGGCTCTCCAGGCTTGGGAGCTGGCAATAAAATTCCAGGAAACCCTTCAGGCTGTGTACATCCTATCCTCTCAAAATTGCAGGGCAGATTACCTGAGCAGGTCTCAAACACCATCTCAAAAATGGATAATTGAAAGGGATGTGTTTCTAGTCATTGTCCACCAGTGGGGTATTCCTCAAACAGACCATTTTCCTTCCCCATGACAGTTTTGTGCCAGAGAGCCCCATCCTCTGGTCTGGAAAGTGGACGCCCTTTCTTTTTCTTGGAAGGGGATGTTTCTATATACATTCCTTCCTGTTCCACTCATACAGAAAGTACTGTCCAAAATTCAGCAGGATAAACCAAAAATGTTGCTGGTGACTCCCTTTTGACGAAAACAGCACTGGCTCCCCTTCCTCCTGCATTTAGCCAAGGGAAATCACCACAAGTTACCTCACAGAGTGGACCACCTCATACAAGACAAAGGGACCCTCATCCATCCCCATTTGGTGACTCTTCAATTGACCCTGTGGGTGACAGGGTACTAATCCCTTTCAGACACTTATTCTCTGAGGACATGCTCACAGTCCTGCAGGAGGCCAGGACACCAAGTACTAGAAAATCTTACTTAGCAAAATAGAAGAGATTTTCAGTCTGGTATCTTGAAAATAAATCAGGACCCATTAACAGTGGAAATTCCCTGGTTTTGACTTATTTGTGTGAATTGCTCAACACTGGTTTGTCTTACTCTTCCATAAAAGCTCATATGTCAGCCATGTCTTCCTGTCTGCCTCTATCTCCCCCCTTAGCTAGCATATTTGAGGCAAAACAATTTCTTAAAGGCATCCTACACATTAGGCATTCCAGGAAACTGTCCCTCCTCCCTGGGACCGTAACTTTGTTTTGGAAAAGCTGACTCTCCCACCCTTCTAGCCAGCTTCCCCAGCTTCTTTTCAGTACTGTTCCTGGAAAACTGTGTTACTCTTAGCCTTAGCTTTAGCCAGACAAGTGTCTGATCTACAGGCCCCTATGGTATCTCCACCCTTTCTGGTCTTCCATAAAGACAGGGTCTCCCTGTGCACAAACCCCTCATTTGCACTTAAGGTAGTCAAAGACCTATCTCTAAATCAGTCCATATACTTACCTACCTTTTTCCCTGCTCTCCAGAACTCTAGTGAGAGAGTCCTCCATACTTTACATGTCCATACACAACCTAGATTTTCTTTGGATACGACCAAGGATGATAGAAAGTTGGTTCAGCTTTTAGTTTCTTACCACCCCAGGGCTCTTAGGTGGGCTGTGTCCAAGCAGACCATTTCCTCCTGGATTTCCAAGACTATTTCCTTCTGCTACACTCACCATGGTAAGACTCTCCATTCCCTTGTTAGGGCTCATTCCACCAGGGCTGTTGCCTCATCTGGGGCCTTATAAATGGACTGGACACTTACTCAATTTCTGAAGCAGCTACATGGACCTCAGTCCATACCTTCACCAAACACTATAAATTAGATTTAATTTCAAAATCTAGAGCAGGGTTTTCCAGAACTATACTGCAGAGCTTCCTCGAATGCTCTGCAGCTACTCCCTCCTCCCTTACTTCATGAGCTTTAGTACTCTCCCTTATGTTATGAATACTGCAACAGATGAATAGAAGGACATAGAATAGTTCTGCAAAATCTCACCATAATGATAGATGTCCTTTTCTTCTCCGTTGCAGCATTTGTATCCTTCTCTCCTTTCCCCTGGCCTTGCTTCTTCTTGGATGATTCTTACCCTTTTTCCTTAGGCTGGCATTCCTCCTGGGGCAATCAGTTCTGAGGATGGTGTGCACGTATGTCACTTTTATGGCCAAAGTCCAATCACAGCCTACGTGTGATGTACCACGCACCTTACAGTAGTGAAGTCTTTTGGATACTGGCCAATGGCAGGTCGCCTATGGTGGGGAACTCCCTCATGTTATGAATACTGCAACAGAGAAGAGAAGGACATCTATCGTCATGGTAAGATTTTACACAACTATTCTTTCACATGGGTTCCCAGGTCTCTTATTACTGGGTCAATTTTCAGGGGTGTGTTGTTAGATAGTTGCATGGAATGTCATGCTTGCTAAAGGATACAATTATACATTTTTTGGCATTTATTTGTAGGCTGAGGCTTTGGCATCAGTCATTTTTTTGAGAAAGGCCTTGCTAAAGGATCTTGGTATCTTCTGTGGTGTTTATGATTGCATCAAGTTTAGAGTCATCTGCCAATTTGGTCAGTCATAAGCCCTAAACATTAGCTTTGACTTTTGAGAAGTAGATGCCAAAGAGGACCAAAACCTAAGGTACACCACTAGTGACAGGTCTTTTGGAGGAGGAAGATCCAACCACACTAATTTCATGGGTTCTGTTTGTGAGCCAGTTTGCTATCCAATGAGTTACACAGGGATTTACATTTAGCTGGATGAGTTTATCAGTTATGCCTGAGAGGAGATGATAACAACACCGTTGTGAAATCTAGATATGCTTTTATTCACCTATTTATAGGTGCATAGAAGGATTTTGCATTTATAGAGGGCCCGTCAAGGTGGAAGAGAATTCTGAAGTATGCCAGGTCATCACTCAAAAGTTTTATTAGATTAGCTTTAGCATAATCACTGAATATTGAGTTACTGGAGGATACCTACAGCTTCAGTCTTATGGTGAATATGACTGACGTATGGCCAGATTTGACTAAGGAGGATGTTACAACTGGTATGGAGAAGAGCTGTCTCATACTGATGAGAACAAAGTCCCAGACTTTGTCTCCCCAGTAGGGGTGTGACTAGGTGATCCAGTGAGTTTTTATTTATGAAGTCCAGAAATCTCTGGCTAGGCATGCTTGGGGATTTATACGTTTATACACAGAGTAGCTAGTACTGGTCCAGGTAGCCACTGAGTTACCGTTACACTATTTCCGAGGGATCATGTATGGAGGGTTCAGTATGGGAACTGGTGAGTGGCTGGTTGCTGATCTTATCTCAAATGCTACCTTTGTCATGATAAATGATGAAACCTTATTCTCAGAGGCTACAATATGACCTTGAGGTAGGACCAGTTGACTCACATTGTGGCAGGAAAGGAAATATATTTGTTATGCAGCTGAATACAACAAAGTAATATATATCAACTAAGCTGAGGTAGAACCTTTATCAGCCTCTGGATCTCATTTTCTCTCTCAGAACAGAATGTATAAAGGGGACACATGGAATCTCATCATGACATTTATCAAGGCTTTGGTTTACTTGGAAGCAGTGCTAACAAGGGTCCTAGAAACACCGAATATACAGTAGCTGGCTAAGCTCTCAAAAGCTCGTCCACATCACTGGGAGCCAAACATCTTTCATCAAGGGCTTGGGAGGGTAGCCTAGTGGTTAAGGTGTTTGCCTTACAAGCACATGGTGCAGGGTTTGAGCCTTAAAAGGGATAATTGGCTAAGCTTAAAATGGCTTGCAAGGACAGTTAGCTTAGTACTAACCTATGAAGATGTTGATGGAACATCTTCTGAAGAACTAGCACATTCCTGTCATTAAGTATATGGGGTTACAGAAGCATAGTTAAGTGTAATTTTATGAAGTTGGTATTTTTTTCAACTTCTGTATAAAAATGTGAATTATTTGTGATACCTGATAAAATTGAACTGTTTGGGTAAAGCCCAGATATGTTATCTTGCTTTCCTGTACAGTTTGTTTTTTAGGCTTATCAAATTAAGGTGACTACATGAAGCCTTTAATATTCTTACTAGTACATGTCTAGCTAGAATAGTTAAGAATGATTTTGCAAATTATTCACGGATGTTACCCGGTACAGACAAAGTTTATAGAAGAGCCTAGTGAATAGATGATGTATGTGCTTGCAGAGTTGTGCCTGCAGAGCTTTACATGATGTCTTAATGTGATGTACCTTTGAGGAATTCCTGCTGGTTTATTTTTTTGCCAGCAGAACTTCACATAATCACTGAATGTATTACAGCTTCCATGCTAGCAGTATCTTTCAGCAGAGTTATAACTAGTTGGCCTATTTTTCATATGACATTTTCATTAGAGCAGTTCAGTAAATGTTCTTGTTGAATATACATCATATCTAATAGGTTTTCTCTCATTTATCTTATCTATGTGTACACTATATGAACACATATAATATGGTGACAGAATTTAACTTATCCTGTCACAAGATGCATTGGTTTCATGCATTCACCATCTTCAGATCTTCTGAAGTTGTTTTCTGCAGTCTTTGAGCTATTTCTAAAGATTGTTACACCTTGTCTTGTCCACATGCAGTGGCAAGGGACTCTTTATTTTTTTTTAATTTTATGATTATAAATTAATAGTTCCAGTTCTGCTTTCACATTTTCACATTCATGAGGATTCATGAAAGGTCCTACCATGAGCTATATAGCTCATGCTAAAAAGACCCCACTCTCACAATGAGCTAGTTTGTCATTCAGAGACATGTTAGCTGTGATGAGGTAAGACCTCATTATCAACTAATTAGCATGTTTCTGAATTGCAGTTACTACTGTGATGTGCAGATCATTGCTGATCTGCATGTTATGGTAGTAAACTGCTGCTCATGTAGGCATTAGCATTCCCTCACCCAAAAACCATTTTCTCACACACAAGCACACATCCAAATGCATACATATACTTGCACACACAAACACGCGCGTGCACACACACACACACACACACACACACACACACACACACACACACACACACACACACACACACACACACGCACACACACACGTGCGCACACACACACACACACACACACACACACACACACACACACACACACACACACACACACACACACACACACACACACACCACTGTCCCCATATTTGTCCCCCTGACCTTTCAGGCCTCCCGGGTTTCTCCCCCATCCCCCTGAGCATCATAACAGTTTAAGTGCCATTCACACTCCTGATCCCCATAATGATGTATGTGCTGTGAAGGCACTTACGTTATTTGTATCCCTGGTGGCTGTGTTGTTCCCCACAATCCCTGTATTGATGTTATCCATGATGTCTAGCAGCTCCCACACTCTGATCTCCATACTGATATTATTCCTGATGTCTAGTTCATAGGTGTATAGTAGACTAATGACCACTATGGTCCTTATAAGTCTAGCCATGCAGCCCAAATTAGACCCACAAATGTGATTTATGTAGGTATGATTTACTGACTGCCTCTGTCTATCAGAGACATAGGCACCAGACCAGGGGTGAATTTCTGATTATCCATCCATTAATCCTAGTTGCACTTAAATAGGGTTAGGGAGGAACTCTGCTTCACTTGGATGGGGAGTCTGTTCCAGAGAATCATATCTGTCTCTCCAATATGTCCTACTTAGGTTAGAAGCAAAATTTATGTCTTTTGATTCAGTAGTTCTGATCTGTTTGTTTTGTTGATGTGTAAAACCTTCATAAAAACAGGGTCCAGGGATCTTTGTATGCCAGGCAAAGTTCACCTGTTGGAAGTTTGTTTGATGCCAAGTAAAGAGACAGGACTTTTGAAGTGATCAAAGTAGGACATTGTGTTTACTCCCTGTATTCTCTTTGTAAGAAACCTTTGTAGATGTTCCATTTGTTGTGTGTGTTGTGTGTGCCTGGTCAGATGCATACCAAAGATGGCATTATACTCTATGATGGGTCTGATGTTCTTTGCTTGGATTTCTGTTCCAGTTACAGGGATTTCTCAGCTTTTTGTGGAAGTTTGTCAATTTGGCATTGCCTAAAAAAGGCACTATGGTGGAGGATATAGTTTTAGACAGTATTTGATATCCTACAGGTGACAGGTGCAGATCATGCTTGGCAAAGCAACATGGCCTGTCAACCATGTCTCCCAAGCTGACAAATATTGGATCCCCTTAGAATGACACCAGAAAGACAATCACTTGTTGAAATTATAGGATCATAGGAGGTTACGAGGCTATTGACCCTGAAGCCCTTACAAATCTTAGCCAAGAATTTAGCCCATGTCCAGCAAGTCAGCACCCACTGCCCCTGTCCAGCAGGGACACAGGTGGAATCCCAGGAGTGTATTTTCTGTTCCCCTTCCAGTTATCCAGGTTGCACTTAAAAAGGGTTAATAAGGTACTCTGCTTGACATGGGTAGGGAGTCTATTCCACAGAAGGAGGAGCCTCTGGGACACAAATCTCTCCTATTGATGCCGCAGACCAGACCAAGGTTGCGCATGCGGGTCTGAGATTGCTTTCTATGCCAGACAGAGATCACCTCTGAGGAGTCTGTATGACACTGAGTAGAGGGGCAAGGCTTTTAGCCTATATGTGTAGGGTAGGTGTTTGAGGCCCTGGATTCTCTTGGTGAAGAATCTCTGTCTGTTGCATGTACATTGTGAGGTACATGCTGAAAGGGACATTGTACTCAATAATGGGGCTTATTAGGGATGAATATAGGAATGTTATGACCTCCTTGTCCCTGGATGAGATAGTCTTTTGTTTTAAAAGTCATTAATAAGGTGATAGTACTGCTTTAATCTACATGAGAAAACTCGTACTTCAGATCTTATCAGAATTGGAAATCTGATTTATCAATGTCTGCTTAATTGTAACATAAATACGGTATAAGTACATTTCTACTTTGATTCATAAGGCTTGTTATCTGATTGATAAATCCATAATTTGTATGCTAATTCCTGCAAAAGTAACATCAAATGCAGCCATTGTCTTATTTTGATTAATTCTACTTTTTTGATTGGTAACATTTTGGCATTATGCATAATACATTAGTTATCATTTTAATTTGAGTTATATCAAGGTGAGAAAATACAATACAGTTTTGTTTTGCCTCATGCAATCTCTGCCAGTTTTTATATGTTAGTACTTATAGTCCATTACTTCACATAACGGCCTTGTATCTCTACTTTGTGGAGACAAAATAAGAAAAAACTCTTAAGCGTATAGGGCCATAATAATAGTGCAAGCATTTTCTTCTGTTTACTTTTTACACAGATGATTTTTTATTATATTATACTTTAGCTGTGTTACATCAGACATCAGACATACAAATGAAAGGTAATTTTTTGGTTTTAATACTTATCTGTTCAAGTTTACACCTGTATTATACAGACTGACTTATGTAAGTAATACATAAGATTTCCTTGACTGCAGTGCATAGAGAGAAGCCTTTTTCTTGTGGGGTATGTACTTTGCATCTCCCAGTTATTAACTTGTATGGTATAGATATCTAAAGTTTCTTAAAGACAGAGGGCCAAATTCAGGAAGCCTCCGTGTAAGAGTTATAACTCTTAAACGGAGGCTGCAGTGAAACTGTGTGATGTCAGCATGTCATGCATATGCATGAGGTGCATGAGGCATGCTGAATCACACTAGTAACTCTTACACGGTCCGTGTAAGAGAGTAGGGGGCGTGTCAGTAGGCTAAGCCCTGCAAGCGGACACGAAGACTAGAATGGCTGAAAGTAAACAGCCACGAGAGAGGCCATGGAAATGTGCATAAACACACTACACAACACATGCCCTGATAGACCATCACTGTATAAAGTGAAGAGATGTAATAAAATTAAATTAAAACCTTTTTTTTTTTTTTTAAACCCCATAAATGTTTGCTACTGTGTGCGCCTGTAAGGGTGTGTGCTAAGCAATCACAGTTAGCAATCAGTGGAAAAGGATATAAGAACTAAATATGCAAAGTAAGCCAAGAATTAATAGCTTAGTGGTAGAGTTGCCGGCCTAAGAGTAGGCAGGCAGGGTTCGAGCCCCCACAACAACCTTTTTTTTTTTTTGTAAATAAGCACTAAAAAGCCCCCTGACAGTATTGTACAAATGTAAATGTATTCCCTTTTGTAAAATGGAATGAAACAGAGCATATATTCTGAAGTAACACAATAACAAAAATAGTCAGAAATGTACTGATAGCTAAGCTGCTGTGAGACGGAGTGCCCGTAGCTGAGTAGTGTTTAAAAAGCTGCAAACTGCGTGCCTGTTGCTAGGCATCGGTTTAACAGACTGAAACTGTTTGCAACTAGCTGTGCTTAGCTGAACATGTGTGTCACTAGCCAATTAAGGTTTATCCCAGCGCACACCGTTTGCGCTGCGCTCCCACAAGCTAACTGCCAGTGCGCATGCGTTAGCTCCGCGCAAACGAGCGCAGACCTGGTTTTAAATGCTTAAAAGTGCTTTTGGCATGTTTGATTAACAGGTCTCAACTCATTTCTGTCAGGAAAATCAAAAATCAGTTGCCAGATTCGAACCCAGGATACCATGCACTAGAGTCAAGGTACTAAACCACTAAGCCATGACAGCAATACCTAGAAATGCAGAAATAGCATATATATATATGGGATAAAATCCAGAATGGAGCATGATAAAGCATTTTCAGTGAAGTAGATACAATTCCAAAACGGCCAATCAGAGAAATGTGGAAAATCGGCATATATAAGCCCCATAGGCGGGAATACACAGCAGAAACGATTGTAGATCAGAGCTGCAGTCAGAATGAGTGGAGTAGGTGAGGGACGTTGCTTTTGAGCACAGCGTTGGGGCATTGAGGAGTCCAGATACATGGTCTGGCTCCTTGTCCATCATCACGAGGCCCAACTCATGTAGGGCCAGGTCTCATGGGGAGCATATAGGGCAGAGGCATGGGACCTGTTGGCTCGTGATCTGACCAGTGCTACTGGCATTCCACGCACTGGTGAGCAGGTCCGTCACCACCATGCGGACTTGAAGCGACGCAAGCAAGACCAGTTGTCCGAATGGATCCAGGAGGCCCGGATATGCCCAACGCCCACTACTGAGTAAGTTACATTTTACTTATGTATGTAAGGATTTCAACTAGCTGATACCATGGAGATGTGTAGTCCAATATTACTTCTTTCGTATTACAGCTGCAGGTGTCCGCGCTATGAATCGCGAGATGCATGCCCGTAGGCTGGTGCGGATGCGCCCCCGCAGGTTAGTAACCCCACCCAGTACTTGTAAATAAATATTATACTGTAGCATGTATCAGAACACTGCAGTGTATTGATTAAAAGTAATATAATGTGCAAGCAAGATTTGAAAGTCTGCAGGTATGGCTGCAACAAGTTCATCAGTATGCAAGTGTAACTGGAAATATAATTGATAGAATTAAACAGTGCTGTAATACAGATGTCCCACCATTAATTAAATATAGTGTAACCTGCAGTAGTCTCAAGAGTACAGCTTCAGAATCTGAGGTAGTCACATGTGAGATATATCCCCTGTTGAAATGCTGAATCATGACAGAAGTGAGGCTGTTGGAAAGTGTTTGAATCACCACTAGTCTAACATGTCTAACATAGTCTAACATACTGACTTGAAACTGTAGTTTTATTGGCCACTAGGGGTCATTTCCATAACTCCTTCATTTGTCCTCGGAGGAGTGGTTTAGGGCAGTGACTTGTGGTTTGTTGGCCAATTTGGGTCATTTCCTGTTACGTTTTATTGGCCACTAGGGTCATTTCGCATAACTC